>NC_030426.2:24698698-24733698 GCF_001660625.3 Ictalurus punctatus | reverse complement strand
CTTTGATTATTAAACATTTAATTAATCATAAAGAGGAGTGTAGAATATTATGTATTTTAAACTCCACTCAATGCTTCCTGTGTGTTGTACGTTTACTCCTTTACATTTTGAGTACTGCATCAATAATGGACTGTGGTTGCTATGCGTTACTTGGTAGGATCTATTTTCTAGACTTAGGACACTTTGAGTTTCCAGCCACAGAGGGTTTGTAAGAAAGAGAGTCAAAGGTTACAGGTGTTTTGGATGATGATTAATGATTAAATGAATAAATGAATAAATTCTGTCTCCATCCCTCCACTTTTGTGGCTGCCTGCATCTCTTTATGAAGAAAAAACTACACTATGAAATTCTGTGCTTCAGGTCTTTCTCCTGGTCAAAATAACACACTTCCAAAAACTTGACAAATGAAACAAAAGCAGCAGCAGCTGGAATGGGAAATGTTATGCGATCATGGACTTTGTAATGTTGTAATTCTGTTCTTATTCCCTTCACATTAAGAACAAAAAGCAGTTAGACAGATTCAGGGATATTTCTGGGGGATACAAGAACATATTCTGATACAGTTTCATTGTAATTGTTAGATCCTTGGCTACACACCCTTCTACTCTTCAGTACTCACAGACAATGGTCTACTTACCCCTGGCTCCGCCCACTTACAGGCTTCTTAACATGACATGAACCTGGACTATTTCAGTACTGACCTGAACAATTGCTGCTCCGAAGCACTTATAGTGGTCATGCACGTTACACACGCACAATGTGATTCGAGCCTTCTCTTGAGTTTTGGTCACATTTTTATTCTTACATGGATGTAGTGCTTCCCTCCTGTGTGTCTCACATTATCCTCTAGATGGCAGCAGCAGCATCAGACCAACTCACAATAAACACTTTAACTCTATTGATCACTGCTGTAACTCTCCACCTGTGGACTCAGAGCTGTGTTTTATATGAAGAGAAATCAGATAAGCAAGAAATAAATTTAAAAGATCAATAATGAAAAGGAAAATAAATGATGGGGAGATGTCATGTGACCCTATGCAACGCAGAGTTACTCTTACCACACCCACATTGATTATTTCTTGTTTAATTGCTCTCATACCACAACAAAAGTACAACACATTATACTTTTTTAAAAAAAAAAAATCTATTTATAGGTGCTTTTCATGCTGTAGTTAATATTATCACTTATGATACAGTAGCTATAAACAGTCGCTCCCTCACCAGCCTCTCTTTTTTCTCTCACTTGAAGTTAATAAGACAGAAATACAGGAGAGACTGGAGCGCTAAGTCCTATTTCCTGAGAACAATCTACAGCACATTATAATCAAGTTTTGCGTTTTTGATGTTCACTTGTTATATTTTGGACCTAAATTATTCAACCATGTTCTGAAAAAAAAAAAAAGCTTTTTATACATCAGTTTATTTCTTTGATGTGGTGTCCCAACATATAATATATCATTTAAAGTATATTCATTCATTCATCTTCAGTATTCTCTTTGTTCTGGTCAGAGTCATGGTGGATCTGGATCCTACACTCTAAACCCTAATGTTGTGTTTGCTTAAACAATCAAGTAATCTTGACTAAACATTACTTAACATTTTGCATTTTGGACCCATAACTCAAAAATATAAGCTAGTTTAACTTATTTACCTACAGAATTACATAAACTTAAGATTTGTTATGAACTCAAAATCATGATTCATTAAAATAGCTCACGCTTGTCTTCCTTTGATGTGATTGGCCATGCAAGTAGTTCCGCCTGGCAACAAGTGAACTAATGCACTGATTGGTAGATAATTACAAAAGGCGGTCCTCTTCGTCTCCTCTGTCGGTTGTTGCTGAGGCCGGTTTCAGTGAGTTAAAGAAGGGAGTTTTTAATAGTGAAATATGTTTGTTAAAGTCCTAATGGAACATTTTATAATAAAGGACAACACAGCCATAATTACAGATATTTCCCGGTCGAACTTTGCTAACATATCCATTAATTAATAATAATTTTAACGATGGATTTGTGATGGTATGATAACTGAGATATCAAATCATTATTTTTGTGATTTGAAATATTTAATCATATAAGTCAATAAACTTAATCATAGTTTAAGCGAGTATTTCTGTGAGGCATAACATGGTAGCTAATGCTCAGACCTATAGGCCTAGTATTTTATATGTAATATCTAAATTTAGTTGATCTACCTTACAGCATGTTTGTCACTTTTTAAAGCTAGAAACCTTTATTTGCTGGTTTAGGCATATTTTGAATAAAGTTCTTTAATTATAATTATACTGTAATTTTCTTTATTATGTTTTAGCTTTGACTTTGTTAACTTTAATATTTTCGATTGTTTTTATATTACAAGACAAGAACATGTGGAAATGTAAGTATTGCATTTTTAACTCAGAAAAGATGAGAACTTCTCAAACATTATCGTTTGAAATACGGTGGTGTCAACATTTAATGTATTTCTTATTTTTTTCATGTCAGTAATCTACTATGTTTGATTTGATCATCTTAATTTAAATCAGCATTTACACATATTCTCGTAGAAATGCTGCAAACATATTGATAGTGAGTGGTTGTGGCATTAATGGAGTTTCATGTTTTCAGCACTAAAGTCAGCCTAGTCAACTGAAGCCCTTGTGCTTGAAGGACTACCTGTCATACCTGGACACGATGACTCTGCTTTCTTTAAGTCATGTGCATCTGTTCTTAACCTGTTTACCTGTGCTCACAGTAGTCTGAGCATTTGTCAGAGAATCATGTTGATTTTAAAGCAATAGTTCACACAACAATAGAAATTTGCTGAGCATGTACTCCACCTCAGGCCAGCCAAAATATAGAGGAGTTTGTTTCTTCATGGGAACAGATTTGGAAAGATTTAGCATTACATCACTAGAATGAGAGTTCAACCAGCTAATCAAAAAAAAAAACCACAAGTAATCCACAAGTAATCCACACGAATCCATCAAGGCATTTTAACTTTAAACCCCTGCCATTATAATGCTATAACCATAATAATGCTTTCTCCAGCAGAAAAATCCATCAAAAGTCACATCAAAATCCATATCCAAATCTCACATTTTACAGTTTGAAGTTAAAATGTCTTGACAAGACGTTAGCTGATGGACTGGAGTCATGTGGATTACTTGTGGATTGTTGTGATGTTTTTATCAGCTCTTTGGACTGATGTTACTCATTTATTGCAGAGGATCCATTGCTAAGCATGTGATGTACTGTAAAAATTTCCCAAATTTGTTCACGTGAAGAATAAAACTTATCTATACTTTGGATGGCCTGAGGGTGAGTGCATTTTCATTTTGGGGTGAACTATTCCTTTAATATAGAAACATAGCCATTTTTTTGTCTAAGTCTTCAAATTAATAAACTTTATTTATACTGCATCCTTGTTTAAAAGTATATACCAAGTGCTTTGCAGGACGGATGTATATTTTTATAAATTCACATGTATACTTGTCAATAGAATTTTGCTTGGTACTAAATTTGCTAGTATGTATCTCATATTTTTCGTCAATACAATTGATTTGTGTTCTTGATAGATTTAGTGAGCATTCTGATAAACATGCATTGATGGTCAACCTTTGGTGCATGATCACAATACTCTATTTATACCCGTTTCTTCACTAGGTGTCTGATCGTCGCAACTGTATCCTTGATGTGCCTGTGGGGATCTTATTTGAAGACCCCAATCACAAGCCCCCCAACTCCTTGCATTCTCTTCCACTATTGGGATAACACTTGAAGGCCAGGTGGTGATGGACAAAATGCAGGACCTCCCACAAGCAATGTGTCTTGTCTTTGGTCTTATTTATGCATTAGACCTGAATTACCCCAAATCACTCGCAAACACGTTTGATTTCATACAGCGTGAATGGGTCCTTGGCTGCAGCCCATGATAAGATAAAATAAAATAATACTTTATTAATCCCCAGATGGAGAAATTAGGGATGATGGGATAAAGCGGCCTTGTATATCAATATTTTATTGTGTTCATTGTTTATTATTATTATTATTATTATTATTATTATTATTATTATTATTATTATTATTTATTGAAGGTAATTTTTTCATGAAAAGTCCACTGATTTACAAGTAAAGTGTGTATAGGTAACAGTCTGGGGCTGGGCATGTCAAACTGAAAGTAAAAGCTTGTTTAACACATACATGGTGGTATTGAAAGTAGACAGTATTTTATTCAGCAAAATTTATTTACAAATTGTTACAGTAAAAATAACAGGATTGTTTTTTTTTATTACTATTTACAGTGCTTTGGATTTTTTCTAACCTTTTATTATTATTATTATTTTTATTTATTTTTACTATTGGTATTTAACAGCATTTAAACGTAATACAAGGACATTTTTACAGTGTAGGAGACACAGTACATTTCCCCAAGTGCAATGTTTGATCGGCTAAAATGTACAGCAATCAGCCTTCTGAAATTATACCTCTGTACAGATAGGTGTAGAAATGATGCCCCTGTACAGATAGGTGTAGAAATGATACCCCTGTACAGATAGGTGTAGAAATGATGCCCCTGTACAGATGAGTGTAGAAATGATACCCCTGTACAGATAGGTGTAGAAATGATGCCCCTGTACAGATAGGTGTAGAAATGATACCTCTGTACAGATAGGTGTAGAAATGATGCCCCTGTACAGATGGGTGTAGAAATGATACCCCTGTACAGATAGGTGTAGAAATGATACCCCTGTACAGATAGGTGTAGAAATGATACCCCTGTACAGATAGGTGTAGAAATGATGCCCCTGTACAGATAGGTGTAGAAATGATGCCCCTGTACAGATAGGTGTAGAAATGATACCCCTGTACAGATAGGTGTAGAAATGATGCCCCTGTACACATAGGTGTAGAAATGATGCCCCTGTACACATAGGTGTAGCTCTCGCGAATTTTTACTATAACGATACTAATAAAAAACCTCTGGTTAATTATTAATGTTAATAATGCAAATGGTATTCCATTCTTTTTATTATTATTATTATTATTCATTTTATAAAGAATAAAAAAAGATCCTTAAGTTTCCTTAAATATCTTGACGAAATCCTTAAAGAAAGTCTGTGTACTGAGATGCTTTCATCTTTAAACATAACTAACTTTTTCATTTCAAATGTAAACATGTTGATGTCTGTTTACAACTGTACTTTCTGTGTCCCTGACATGTCGATCTGTTGTAAGATGTCTTATGCTCTATTTATATATTGTTGTTTTTGGTGTAATTGTAAGTCATTTCTTTGCAATGCTTATGTAATTGTTATTCATCTTCATGTATTAATAAATAAATAAATAAACGGTGTAGAACTCGCGAGAGTCTTATTCTTTATTATGGACTGCGCTTTATTTATTCATTCACCTTTTTTCTTTTTTTTTTGCGCCAGATTTTTGAAGCACGAGCTTCTTCCGCAAAGCCAGAAAACTAAACGAAGTGAAGCTGCAAAGGGATGCGTCTCCACGCGCGGTGACGCGTCCTGTTCTGCCTGTGTGACGTCATATTCGAAAACGTCCGATGTTCTGAATCTTTTTTCTACTTCAAACCCATTCCATCTCATAGTTCTTCAAACTCGCCGAGAGATACATGAATCTTGCCAGAGAATGATCTGCCCAGAGAATCATCATGGCAGAGAAACTGAAAGGTATGTAAAGGCCCTATACCTGTACACTGGACTGATTCTGATGAGCAGATGAGATTATTATAAATAAATATATAGATATGGATCAATATAG
Organism: Ictalurus punctatus; assembly: GCF_001660625.3. Lineage (NCBI taxonomy): Eukaryota > Metazoa > Chordata > Actinopteri > Siluriformes > Ictaluridae > Ictalurus > Ictalurus punctatus. Next base: position 24,727,936 of record NC_030426.2, on the reverse strand, counting down.
GCTAAAACTATAGGCTAAAACTAAAGGCTAAAAGGTCTACATGACTGGGTGAAATAACATTTTGATTATAGACTGAACAAAAAGTACTGAAACTAACTCCTACAACCATCAATGAAATGAATCCATCCGTCCATCTTCTGTACCGCTTGTCCTTCAGGGTCGTGGGGAACCTGGAGCCTCTCCCAAGGAGCATCGGGCACAAACCATAAAAAAATAACACCATAAATAAAGACATCATTTTAAATTTTCCATAGTTTTACAATACTTTGAAGACCACACCGGCATTAGTGCTATTGAGAAACCCTAGTCTGTTTATATCTTTGATGAAGGAATGCATGATGTTGGACCACACAACACACACACACACACACACACACACACACACAAGGTGCTCAAGGTGTACGTGCTGTTCCAATATCTGTTGCAGCAATAAGATGCACAAGGACGACTTGATCCAGTTTATCCAGAGGAAATCTCAGGAGTGTCTGCTCCATGTTGATGAACCTAACCAAAGGGAATCCTATTTCTTCTGGAACATTATGGACTTGTTCTGTAAACACGATGGAGTAAGTGTTAGAACTCATTACGTGCTGCAAGTGATAGTTCAAGCAGGAATGTTTAACACTAAAAGTATCCCGAGCAAATGCTCTATGAATTAAGCACTAAGTGCATGAATGTATAAATATACTCAGGGTTAACAAGCAAGTTGAAGATATTTCTTTTTACAGAACGCAACGATGTCAGAAGTGGCTATAGTCCTCTTCACGGGCTACAGATTTTTAAAGAAAAAGGCATCTAAGGTTAGTATATCAACACATCACCACCACCATGTTGTGAATTACGATTCGTTGATTTTTCGTCAATAACGTCGTGATTTCTGCTACAGCTCAGAGGTGTTCAGAAACAGGAGGACTGGTGCCTTCCTCTGGCAAGACTTTTATGCGCTGCTGTGCCAGACGATGAGCACAGGAAAGCTGTGATTGACATGGGAGACAATCTTGGTATGGATAAGCTCCAGAGTAACACTATTTTTCTGGAATTAACAGTTGGTTAACTTTATCACCTCACTTGTGTGTTTTATCTTTCATCTACAGCCTCCAAAGGACTGACTTATGCAGCGCATCTCTGCTATTTGGTCGCACATAAGGAATCCGGCTTTGATCTGATTGGATGCGAGAGGTATGGGCTAGGGTTAGGGTTAGGGTTAGTAAATAATCCCACACATATATGCATGCATGTGATTATTTTTTTCCTTACTTGCTACTGACATTATTCTCTTTGCATCAGCTTTCCAGACAGATTATCAGCCTTGACTGAAGCCATCGAGCGAACAGAGGTTTACGAATACGTGATGGGCCTGAACTCACAGTTCACAGAGTCAGACCTCCAGGTTGGGTTTCCACTTTTTCACTTTTTCATGTCATATTTACTGTGGAATCACTGCACCCGAAATGAACGCCTCTATGTGTCTTAGGAGTTGAAGTTCCTTGACGCCAGCAAGCTATTCGAGTCTGGACTTTCTGCCCAAGCCCTCGATTACTGCGAGACCATTGCTAAAGTAGTCACCCCCTTCCCAGACAGCATCGCAAACACCTCGTTGGACCTAATTATAAGCGTAAGTAAGATGATTTGTATTCGTGAAATGATCAGCAGGTTTTACATGCAAAGGATTGTTTTCATCGACAATTTTCCTTTCTAGCGGTCTAAGAAATTGCATGACGGGAAGGGAGAAGAACCTGAATGGTTGCTAAATATTCAGCTGCTGCACGAAGAAGAAGCAGATCTTTCAGATTCTTATATTGATCAAGAACAGCGCACTGAGACGCCACCTTCTCTTGAAGTGCCCGCTGCCGAAGAGGGTAAGTCAGAACACATCATTTGCACAGATACTGTCTTTGGACATTTTAATATCTAGCTAGTTAACTCATAAGCCAGTAAAAATGAATTGTGTGGAGATTGAGGAAGCAAGAAAGAGACAGAGAGACATGGTGTGTGTTTTGGGGGGTGCTCGGCATGGTACATTCAAGGGCACAACTATGTGAGTACAAAAATACACTGAAATTTAGTTTTATCAGATAAAGAATATAGCTTTGTCAGCAGAGGTCTGTAGACTCTTTATTTATTTATTTATTTATTTATTTATTTATTTATTTATTTATTTATTTAAAATGGTCCAGATGCACATAAACATCTAATAAGCCTGATTTACTGTACAAAAATATATTTAATAGTGAGTTAAAAGCTTGCTATTAATATCCATATTTACATGCAGCCTATGTTAGTCTTTGAGTAAGTAAAGCTTAGATCAGAGCTTACTGTAGATAGCTGCAAAGATGACTTTGGATTGAACTGGAACATTGCATAGTATTAATGAATATTAAATCTACTTACATAATAATAATAATAATAATAATAATAATAATAATAATAAGGTCACTGTATTATAATTGTTATTAACAAAACACATCTCATTCATTACAGGTTACTCCGATAGAGCACAAGAGCACAAGGCTTTTTTAACAGAGGAGGTTACTTCACGGTACTATATAGGAGAGTTACTGGGGGAAGGAGGCGGCGGTGCTGTATATGCAGGAGTTCGCAAAGCAGATAACACCGAGGTAATATGTCTGCACATATACAGTTAATTACCATTAATCATAATTAAGTCTGGGATGTTGTCATGATTCCCCCTTGAAGCAGCATGCTCTAAGCGCGAATGCGCGAGCACCTGCTTTTCCAATGTTGACAGGAGTGAGATTTCAACATGTGCTTTTGTTATTGTTTATGTCATGTTTCCTACCCGTCCTGTCATTGGTTGTCATGTCACGTGTGTCCGGATTACCCTCAGCTGTTAGCAGTTGCGAGGGTAATCATGTCAGCATATATACCGCATGCTTCGCAACACTCAGTGTGGAATATTAGACTAGAATAGAGTAGATGTGTTTAATGCGTTCCATAGTCATAGTCATAGTCATAGTCATAGGTTTACTGGTTTCTCCGCTACCAGTCCCTCGGTGTATGCCACGTTTCATGTTTTGTTTATCGACCCTGTTTTCCATACCACGACCTTGATCTCTGCCTTGCCCAAGTTAATCCCTGTTTTGCCGATCGTCTGACCTTGCATGTTTTGGATTACGTTTTGGATTACGATTTAGATTTGTCTGCCTGTCTTTCTTTAAATAAAACTCTCGTTCGAACTGCGATTGCATCCGCCTTATCTTCCGCTCCTTCACGAGACGTGACAGAATATTCCGCCGCACCATGGATGCAGCACGAGGACAAGAGAGAGGTCAAGCTACAGAAATCAGGGAAGTAATTGGACAATACCTTATCAGGGAACACTCGGATTACTGGCCGCATTTTTCGTCCGTGCAATTTCCTCAAAGGTACGACGTCGAGCTTCCGCCAGAGACAGTAGGATTGGGGAGCTACCCGCTGGAGTTTCTGTTTAGCTGCCAGGTGTATTTTTGCAGCCTGACATATCCCAAACCTAATAAGAGACAGTGGATCGGGTTCATGGTGTCCCGGTTTTGCGGTCCGGCCCTTCACTGGGCGGCGCAACTGGTGAGTGCTGGGTCCTCAGCCCTCCATGATGTCTCACAATTTTCAGAACTTTTTATGGAGGAGTTTTCACAGCCACTCCGTGGTCTTGATTTACTGGGGTGGAGAGTCAATGGACAGCCCCAGGCCGACCCACCATTCAACCTCTATTATGAGGAGATGGACAGGGCAGTAACCAGCGATCCGCTTCAGGTTCCGGCCAACACGGGGGAGAATTCTCCGAGATGTATGACTGAGGGCTGTGGGAAAGAGACTCAGCTTCAGTATCCCACCTGCAAGAAGCTTGGCCTCCAGGAAGCTTTCTTCTGCTCCAAGGAATGCTTCAAGAGCAGCTGGCGTCAGCACAAACGTTCACATAGAAAAGCCTGAATGACACTATGGCCAGGAGTCATGCTCATGTCTAAGCCTGCTGACCCAGTTCCGCTCATGTCCAGCCCAGTTAACCAAGTTCCGCTCATGTCCAAGCCTGCTAACCAAGTCATGCTCATGTCCAAGCCTGCTAAGCAAATCATGCTCAAGTCCAAACCTGCTGACCAAGTTCCGTTCACGTCCAAGCCTGCTGACCCAGTTGACCAAGTCATGCTCATGTCCAAGCCTGCTAAGCAAGTCATGCTCATGTCCAAGCCTGCTGACCAAGTCATGCTCATGTCCAAGCCTGCTGACCAAGTCATGCTCATGTCCAAGCCTGCTGACCAAGTCATGCTCATGTCCAAGCCTGCTGACCAAGTGCAGCCCACACCCAAGTCTACCGACCCCGTCGCCCAAGTTCAGCCCACGCCCAAGTCTACCGACCCCGTTGCCCAAGTTCAGCCCACGCCCAAGACTACCGACCCGACCACCCAAGTTCTGCCAAAGCCTGAGTCTGCCGACACGCACAGCCAAGTTCTGCTCACGCCCGAGTCTGCCGACACGCACAGCCAAGTTCTGCCCATGCCCAGGGTTCACCTGGTGACCTCAGAGCCCCAGCCTGAGATCTATGAGGAGATCTCAACTCCAGAGCTGAAAACGTCCTGTTCAGCTGTGGACGTTGCTCAGCCTTCATGCTCAGCTGTGGACGTCGCTCAGCCTTCATGCTCAGCTGTGGACGTTGCTCAGACTCCCTACTCGGCCGAGGTCGTCGCTCCGCTTTCATGCTCCGATGAGGACATTGCCCTGCTTCCCTGCTCCGCCGAGGACGTTGCTCTGCCTTCATGCTCCGCCGAGGACTTCGCTCAGCCTACCTGCCCTGCTGTGAATGTCGCTCTGCTTCCCTGCTCCACCGAGGACGTCGCCCTGCTTCCCTGCTCTGCTGAGTACAGCGCTTTGTTTCCCTGCTCCGCCAAGAACACCGTGCGGTGGCCTGGCTGTGCTTGGGACATTCTGCCCAGGGGGCCGGGGCCGCCAAAGAAGTTGGATGTCTCGGGGCACTCCGGGAGGAGTGCCTTTTGGGGGGGGGGGGGGGGGTGTTCTGTCATGATTCCCCCTTGAAGCAGCATGCTCTAAGCTCGAATGCACGAGCACCTGCTTTTCCAATGTTGACAGCGGTGACATTTCAACATGTGCTGTTGTTATTGTTTGTCATGTTTCCTATCCGTCCTGTCATTGGTTGTCATGTCACGTGTGTCCGGATTACCCTCAGCTGTTAGCAGTTGCGAGGGTAATCATGTCAGCATATATACCGCATGCCTCGCAACACTCAATGTGGAATATTAGACTAGAATAGAGTAGATGTGTTTAATGCATTCCATAGTCATAGTCATAGTCATAGTCATAGTCATAGTCAGGCTCGTTAGTTTAGATTACTGGTTTCTCCGCTACCAGTCCCTCGGTGTATGCCACGTTTCATGTTTTGTTTATCGACCCTGTTTTCCATACCACGACCTTGATCTCTGCCTTGCCCAAGTTAATCCCTGTTTTGCCGATCGTCTGACCTTGCATGTTTTGGATTACGTTTTGGATTACGATTCGGATTTGTCTGCCTGTTTTTCTTTAAAAAAAACTCTCGTTTGAACTGCAATTGCATGCGCCTTATCTTCCGGTCCGTCACGAGACGTGACAGATGTGAATTACCTGATGGGATTTATGTACAGTTGTGATCAAAATTATTCAACCCCCAACTGCAGTCACTAGAAGGTTGAATACCTTAAATTCCACCAAGGTTTGGTTGCAGAAGAAGTCCTGGAAAATTCTTCAGGGCCATCAGTCATCTAACATGAACTCCATGGAAAATCTCCGGTGGGATTTGAAGAATGTGGTTGCAGCATGAAAAACCCAAGAATATTACTGAACTGGAGCCCATTGCTTTGAACTATTTCAACTGCTTTTGTTTGATTTGTTCATCGCAAACAGCTGAAAGTCTGTACATTTCAACAACAAACCTGATTTGCAATGGGGCTGAATCATTTTGATAGAAACTGTATGATTGTTTGATTAATTAATGTTTTTTTTTTTGCATGCCAGTTTTTAATGCAGGACTGGACTGAAAAAGGAAAGTTTCCTTAAAGCCTCAATTTGCTGACAGATAATATAGTGAGTGTAGGGTTGGTATTAATAATACAATCTAGCAAAATGAGCGTTTTTTTTTTTTTTTTTTTTTTTAGAACTTATCATTTTTTTTGTATATGTCCGCAGGTTGCTGTTAAATTTATCATCAGAGATGAGTACCATGGAATGATGACCACTGTAAGTATTTTAAGTCTGTGATTCAGAGAATCAGTACAGTGCAAATAACAACCACGTTATAGACCAGATATTAACTACAATTGTGTGTCCATTTGCTCAAACCTGCTCATTTAGACCACAGCAATTGTTCTCCCAATCATTTTCCAAATTCAGATTTTATAAGCTATAATTTAGTGTGTGTTTGTATATATATTATATATATAATATATATTTATATTATAAATATATATATATATATATATATATATATATATATATATATATATATATATATATAATATATGATTGCTGAAGCCTTTCTATCTTGGCTATTTATAGATTCAATGTATTTACTCTGACCTTGTGCTAACTATGTCAGTTCTAATTTTAGCCCGACAACACATCGCTCCCTACAGAGGTGTTATTGATGCAGATATTGTCCAAGCCGATTCCCAATCCGAATGTGCTGGTGCTGCTGGAATGGTTTGAGATACCCGATTTCTTTGTCTTGATCCTGGAGCGACCCAGTCCCTGCATGGACCTCCAACAATTCTGTGATACTCTTCACAATGGTAAACTGTCTGAACCCCTGGCTCGAGACATCATGCTACAGTTGGTTAAGGCTGCTCTTCACTGCTATGACTGTGGAGTTTATCATACTGACATCAAGACTGCGAATGTCCTCATCAACACAGAGACGCTACAAATTAAGTTGATAGATTTTGGCAGTGGCTTTTTGCTTAAGGACACCCCTTGCAGGGAATGCCCAGGTAAGTCCATAATACTATGGGATAGAACGTAAGAGAATGCAGTGGAGAACCAGGTTTGTGATGGTGCTGATGGTTGTTGCTCATTCTTGTACACTCAGGCAGTATGAACTACTTCCCTCCTGAGTGGTTACAACATAGAGAGCACTTTCCTCAACCTGCTACTGTCTGGACTTTGGGCATAATCCTTTATGAGCTAATGCATGGAGACCTGCCCTTTCAGTCAGCTGATGAGATTACTGAAGGATGCCTACACTTCACTCCTGGTGTGTCTGGAGGTGAGAAAATGCAGAAGCATCACGTTTAGACCTGTATAATAAAACCTAAATCTTGCATAGCATAATGGCTAACTTTGTTAAATAACATTTTTTTATGTAAAAAATATTGCAGTTGAGGGAAAAGAGAAAGTTGCAAGCAGAAATTTTAGATGATAATTTTCTATCTCTCTGTCCTCTTCTATCTCATCACTGAACACACAGATTGCTGCGAGCTGATATCATGGTGCCTGCAGCAAGACCCTAATTCTCGGCCAAATTTCAGGGAAATCATTAAGCACAGGTGGTTTAAGGCAGGACAGAGCTATTTCGAGGTGAGCTGGCAAGAACAGAATAAACCTAATTCAAATCAGTTAAGATATAATATAATAGTCTAGATTACATGGGCTGTACTCAATCAACATTAAGTTCTGTAAAAGAGAATGTAATGTAAGATTATGTAAATTATACCAAGAACACTTAATTACATGAAAGGAAAAATATCCAATAAGAAAATACTCATTATTTTCTATCCTAGTGTAATGTCTATTTAAATGTCTAACTGAATTCTTTTCTTTTTAATTTACAGAACTTTCCTGTCCTTGGGGGTCTGATAACACCGCTATTACAATTTTTGTACAGTTACATAGAATAGATCTATACATATATAAAAAACAACAACAATAACTTTAATAAATTTTACATCATTAATAAGTTTGAACAAAATTGTTGTTTTGAATTTAAACATTGACATGCTTATAAATGGCTTATAAATGGAATATAAAGACAAGCAAATTAAGGAAGGAAGGAAGGAAATTTTATTTATATAGCACGTTTCACACAGCAAAGCTGACCAAAGTGCTGAACAGAGTAAGGAAAGTAAAAATAGAAAACAGAATAAAACCAAATAAAAACAGACAATAGACAATAGGAAAAATTAGACTAAAATGTCTTTGCTTGTACTTTTCTCATTTGTTAGTCACTTTGGATAAAAGCGTCTGCTAAGTGAATAAATGTAAATATAATATAAATCTGGGAGAAGAGATATGTTTTAAGTCCCTTTTTAAAAGTGGTAATAGAAGGTGCAAGGCGGATGTCCAGTGGCAATTGATTCCATAAACGAGGGGCAGCAACTAAACAAGCTCTAGCCCCCTTTGTTTTTAACCAGGAATAAAGGTCATGCATAAGAAACCTATCAGAAGATCTTAGAAGTCTGTTCGATGAATGTGGTGTAAGAAGATCTTTGAGGAAGGAGCTTCATCACTAAGAGTTTTAAAAACAAACATCAGAATCTCAAACTGAATCCTAAAATGGACCGGGAGCCAATGGAGCGATGCTAAAATTGGGGTGACACGATCATATTTCTTTGCCCTGGTCAACAACCTTGCAACTGCATTCTGAACCATCTGGAGATGAGCCAGAGATGACTGAGGGAGACCCAAGTATAATGAATTATAATAATCTAAGCGCGAAGTGATAAAAGCATGGATAACCTTCTCCAAATCTTGGAAAGACAAAAATGTTTTAAGTTTAGAAATAATCCGTAGTTGATAAAAACTATTCTTAACGAGCCAATTTATTTGCTTGGTTAAGCATAATTCTGAATCCAGAATGATGCCAAGGTTCCTAACCTGAGAAGTAATTGAGGGGAAATGGTTACGAAGCTCATTAATGTGACCATATCTCAGGGGGCCAAAAACAATTATTTCGGTTTTGTCTTCATTAAGTTGGAGGAAATTATTTGTTAACCATTTTTTAATGTCGTCCGGACATTCCAACAATGGCTGAAAGGAGTCACCAGCTTTCAATGGAATGTACAACTGGGTATCATCAGCATATTACTGAAAAGAGACATTGTGTGCCCTAATAATATTCCCCAACGGACGCATATATAAGTTAAAAGAAGTGGGCCCAGAATGGAGCCTTGAGGTACACCAAAAATAATAGGAGCGGACGATGAGGAGAAATTACCCAATGCTACCGAGAAGGACCTGTCCTTAAGATATGAGCTGATCCATTGTAGGGTGGTACCCTTGATACCAAACAGATGCTCTAAGCGCCAAAGAAGTATGTTCTGGTCTACAGTATCAATGGCAGCTGTAAGATCCAGTAGCATCAACACAGTATTTTTTTCCAGCATCCACTACCAGTAAAATGTCATTGGACACTTTTAACCAAGCAGACTCCGTGCTATGATAAGCAGTGAAACCAGATTGTAAAGGTTTAAAAAGCATAGCTGAATTTAGAAACAGGAGCAATTGTGACTGCACAACTTTCTCTAACAGCTTTCACAGAAATGATAGCTTAGAGACAGGCTGATAATTATTAAAGCAATCTTCATCCAAACCCTGTTTCTTAAGCAAAGGTTGCATGCTTAAAACAATTCGGGACCACCCCAGCATCCAAAGATGAATTTATCAACACCTGGATACTGGGGCCAATTTCAGAAAAAGTTGCTTTCATAATCACAGAGGGAACAACATCAAGTGTAGTGGCCGTTATTTGCATCTGGTTAGCCAGATCACACAGTTCCTTTAGAGAAACATGTTGAAATTGATTCCCAATGGAATTGACAACTCGGATTAATAATTGATTAAGGACTCAACACCGAACAGCTGGACAAAATCAGGAAACACGCTTATGCAAGTAAAGATTTATAATTTCACCATCTGGCTTCACCCAGAAGAGGATGGGTTCCCTTTTGGCTGCGTTTACACTACAGGCCTTGATGCCCAATTCCCATTTGTTGACTATATCTGATTTTTTTGACAACCCGCTTACATCTACTTTTAAAAGTGACCCATATCCGATATCTGCATTTACACTGTACACTTTGTGTAACAACCCGAGGTAGAAGCTTAGGAAGTAAACGAAAAGGAAGTAAAAACGGCACAATTTGCAATGGATGCAGGCAAAAATATAATACAAGCTTGTGGTTTCCACACCATATTTAAAAGTAAGCAAAACAACGACCTCTTAAGGTGGAGAAAAAAGGAAGAGTTGTTTTCCCTTGTTGAGAGTTGTGTTTTCGCGGTTGGGGTCCACCCGAGTTGATGTCATTCGCCACTGTCGCTCTTTCAATGACGCACGACTCACATCGACAGGAGAACATCCGATCTGTCCGCTTACACGGCAGACGCAAATGCACGTATCCGATTTATATCAGATTTATTTCCACATATGAACGAGGCCTGAAACGGATCTGAAAATATCGGAATCCATGTGCTTTTTTCCCTGCATACGCGTTCATGGGTCAGATCCTATACGTGCCACATGGGAGGAAAAAATCGGAATTGGGTCACCTGAACCATGTAGTGTAAATGTGGCCTTTGAGTCTGGTTCCTCTCAAGGTTTCTGTCTGATGTAGTCTCAGGGAGTTTTTCCTTGCCACTGGCTTGCTCAAAAGGGATTTAAATTTATATACGCATATGCTTAGTGACAGGATAATGACAGGACATGGAGGAAAATCCAAACAAAACATCGCACTGAGAGACATGCTGCATGCATGCAAGAGGAGGGAAAACTGTCATTTATAAACGTTGTTAATTGTCAGATTGTTAATATGTTTGTAGCTGTTAATCTTGTATTAATGATAATTATTTTACAATATAATAACCAAACAAACAAACAAATAGGTATGTAAATGCAAACAAACAAACATGAATAAATAAATAGGTAAGCAAGTAAATACATACATAAATAAAAACAAACAAATAAAGAAGTAAATAAATGAATATTACATAAAGAAATACCCAATAAATAAATATATAAACAAACAAACAAACAAATGCGTACATAAATAAAAACAAACAATTAAACATAAATAAATAAATAGATAAGTAAGTAAATGCATACATAAATAAAAACAAACAAAGAAAGAAATCTGGTCTCATGGAAGACCATCGTGTTCATGCCATGTTGCTGCAAAAGGCATACAGCGGGGGAAATAAGTATTGAACACGTCAACATTTTTTTCAGTAAATATATTTCCAATGAGGTTATTCACATGAAATTTTCACCAGACATCGGTATTAACTCAAGAAATCTGGAAATATAAAGAATTCACAACATTAAAGTCCATAAATAAAGTTATGTGTAATAAAACAGAACGACACGGGAAAAAAGTACTGAACACATTAACTGAAATTTATTTAAAACTTGTAGAGGCCTTTGTTTGTAACGACGGCTTCAAGACGCTTGCTCTATGAAGAAATTCTCTGTGACATGGATTGCTTGTGAGATTCTGGTGTAGGTGCCAGTTTGAGTAGTTCAGGAACTGGGATTTTCACACACAGCAGTCTCTGGAGTTCACACAAGATGTTGCAGAAAACAAAAAACATCTAGTGAGCGAGAGGTCAGGGGAGAATGTTCAGGCCGGTTCGAACTGACAGGAAGCATACGGTGGCTCAAATAACCACTCTGTACAAGCTCGGTGAGCAGGAAAGCATCTCAGAGCACACAGCACGTTGAACTGTGAGCTCATCATGAGCTACAACAGCAGGAGACAACAAAGAACAGGAAGAACAGAGTATAGTGGACACGGGATCACCCAAAACTGAGTGGTTGAGGATTTGGTGGGGGGGATAAATGTCACCTGGCCTTTTTCCAATCATGTACTGTCCAATTTTTTATTTTTTTTTTACATTTTAATGTTAATATTTTTTTAAATCCTGAAAGAATACACCACACCGCATTGAGTAACAGTTGATCAATTTATTGTTGACTCTATTATAGATTTTATATTGTATATATATATACTGTATATATATTTAAATTAATTTAGTTATATTTTTACGATAGAGATCTTAAAAACAAACAAGAAGGACAACAAGAGTTTATAACGTCTAATAGATTGCATTGGAGCGTCTGTACAGGAGAGCGTAACAGTGTTCACATGGCGTGTTTGCAGGTCAAAGTGCCGTCCTTCGTCAGGAGCTTTTTACTCTGTACATCCACCGATTACACACACACACACACACACACACACACACAGCAGCACATAGTCGCTTCCTTATACACGGTTTCAAGCACTTTACAGACTAAAGGAAAAGACATTGTGTAAAGTGTCACAACTGGTGGATGCAAGTCTTATATACAACAATAACATTATATAATCATATTTTATAATACATTTAAAGGAACAATTGAGCAAAAAAAAAAAAAAAAAAACACAACCAAACAAACAAACAAACAACAAATTTACAGAATGCTCCCTTTATTCTAGATGCAGTCGATCAGCCGAGGCGTGTCTAAAGTTTATCTCTTTAATTTAGCCTCCAGTTTAGCCAATCCACTACATCTGGGTGTGTATTTTATTATATATATATTTATATATATATATTTTTTTTATTATTATTATCTTTTAAATATATTACATAGTATTGTATTTATTTACCACAACTTGTACTTTTCCTAAACATCTTCTAAATTGTGCTTTTTTTTCAAATACATGGCAGAGATTAAGCTGCTTGTATCACCGTTAACAGATAATAAATAATGAACTAACGGCTTTAAACATTCAGTCAAAGTTACACGCGACGTTTTCACTGATACACGACACACTGATTACACTGAGGTCAAATAAACAATGCATACACACACACACACACACTCAGAATAAATATATATCATATATATTTATATATAGTTTTTAAAATATACTGTATGTACCATAAGTACCAGCTTATCTGAAGGATTACAGAATAGAAAGTGTGTCTTTGGCTCACAAATTCACGACTGGACCATAAACTTATTTGTATACAGAAATTCGATTTAGGTCGAACAACGATGCATAACGAACAAATCGAAATACCAACATTGCAAAAGTTTCAACACAATTTAGGCATGTGTTGATAATGAAGAAAGTTAGCAAGCTGTAACGAAAGCTCAGATTAAGCTAACAATTTGGCCTTTTTCCAAAAATCACTATTAGCACAGCATGTTATTTAGCAAATTGAACTAGCTACGACGCTAACATTTTAACTCGGAGATGCTCTCATTATCCCATTCCGTGCTTTCATTAGTATTAGCTGACTAGCTTAAAGCTAAAATTGTTAGCTAGCTAGTGTTGGTGAGCTAGCACTAATATTTCCCCTGTTAGCATGAACCAGCTACTTTACACATCTAAAAATCACCACACCACACCACTACAGCATATACTATTTAGCAAAGCTAGCTAGCTAGCAAGCTATGACAAGCTTTTCTAGTTAGCACAAAGAAAACATGTTAAGCATTTACTGTGGAATGAAACTTTAGTATCAGCACACGCCTAGTTACGAAATAAATCAAAGCTTTAATATATATATATATATATATATATATATATATATATATATATATATATATATATATATATATATATATATATATATATATATATATTTTGCTGCGTTTAAATGGAGTCATGTGTTCACCATGTTTTCCAGAAGATTCTAACTTCAGAAGTCAAAATCTGTGAGTTGTGACTTCTTCATTGATGAATACTGATGCTTTTGAATATGGAAGTTTGGTTTGCCATCACTGTGACTTTATATTTATATTTTATATTGTGACTTTATGTTATATTATATTGATTTTATATTGCATATGAAGTTCTTTTTAACTACAAACATGCTAGCTAAGCCATTAGCCTAAAAAACGAACTAATGTAGGAGAGTTTGGGCAAATGAGAAACTTCCTGGTTTTCCCACTTAAAGCATTTATACATTATTATTAAAATTTACTGGGCATAAATTTGTCTACTTTTCATACAACATGGACTTGCATTAATTTGTGTATTGCTAATATTTTTAGTTTTTAACAATTAAAACAGTTTAGCAGTTGTCACTCAAATCTAGCCCAAAATTTCCAATTTTACTATATTATTTACTTGGACACACTTGTCCATGTAGCCAGTTGCCTCACTTCTGGGTTTCGTTAGTGAATACTCCACTCCTAAAGCTCCTAAACTTGCGACTCTGCAGTGTATCAAAGCCTCGAAATTGGAACGTGAGGCAATTGGCTACAGGAAAATGTGTTCTTGTAAACGTCTGATTTGCAGGTTTAGGAGTTTTCTGACAGCACAGATTTCACTAACCAAACCAGAAATTTGGGGAATATTCCAGTTTCAAAGCATTGCAAAGTTTGACGTTCAAGAGCTTTCTGAGAGCCCAGATTTTACAAATCAATCCCATAAAGTTTGAGAATTTGGGAGATTGGGAAAACTTTCCGTTATTCCAATTTCAAAGCATTCATGCACTGCCGAGTTGGACCTTTAGGAGCTTTCTCAAGGCCCACATTTCACTAACCAAACCTGAAAATTTGGGGAAAACAGGAGATCTTTCCCATTATTCCAATTTCAAAGCACTGATACATTGCAGAGTCTGAAGTTCAAGAGCTTAGTTTTTTTGACAGCTCAGATTTTGCAAACCAAACCCAGAATGTTGGAGAATTCTTCCAATTTCAAAGCGTTCACACCTTGCCAAGTCGGACGTTTTGGAGCTTTCTGACAGCCCAGATTGTATTAGCCAATCCTGGAAGTTTGAGAATTCGGGTCAATGGGAAAACTTCCTATTATTACAAATTCAAAGTGTTCATGCATTTCCCAGTCGGAAGTGCAAGATCTTTCTGAAAGTCCAGATTTTGCAAACCAAACCATTATCCGAAAGAATTCAAGATAATGTGCAAACCTCTCATTATTCCAATTTCAAAGCATTCATGCATTGCCGAGTTGGAAGTTTTAGAGCTTTCTGACAGCCCAGCGTTCACTAACCAAACCCGGAAGTGAGCTAACCGGCTACAAGTAAACTTCCGACTGGAAGACGATAATTATGGTTACTCCCACCATTATATCATAAATTCAGCTTTATGCTCGGTGTCTGCATTTCGTCGTTGCCTAACGACAGTGCTCTCACGACTTGAACCACTTGCGTGCCAAAGGTATGATTTCGGAAGCATGGATCGACAAGTTCCATTTGAACGCGTTGTTATTGTCATAGACCATTTCTACTGGAGACTGAAGACATGTTTTCACCTCACAAAGGTGCTCATTAAACATAAGATCTACAGCAGTGATGATCAGCCCGGCTCCTGGAGATTTACAGTCTCACGGCTCGGTTCCTTTCCTGATACAATAGCGTGTGGGAGTTTAGATCTCCAGGAACAGGGCTGTCCGTCCTCACTGACCTACAAGTTCTAGAAACACGACAACAGACGCCACAGTGCACACGTACACAGGAAGAAGATCAGACTCGGTTAAAAGGGTGGTGCGCCTTGCTCGTCTTTGTTATATATTTACAACCTGAAGCACTGTAAATGTCCCATTACACATAATATATAGTTAGTATAAATATACGTATACTGTATATATGGGTGGAAATGTGACTAAAACAACACGGCGTGGGTTTTGAGGATATTATTATTATTTGTAGTATTATTACATATGGACTGATTTGTATGTGTAGGTTTGAAATGTCTAGTAATATTAATAACCTTGCTGTTTCTCCAATCATCATCAATCACTATGGTCTAGTCCACACTAAGACGGGCAAATCTTTTCGTATTCTTTTGCCTTCCCGTACACATTAAGACACCATTTTTTGACTGCCGAAATCCATCAGAATGGACGAACCTGAAAACATAAACGTTAGTACTTCTGTCTAGTCTTTAACAGAATTGAAACTGGTGCTACAATCGATCAGTCGTGACTCAAATGTAGCCTAACGTTCCAATTTCTATACATTATGCACTCGGACACAGGTTTATGTTCCCAGTTGGTTTGGTTGGTGAGATATGGGCTGTCAGAAAGCTCCTAAATGGCACTAAACAAGCCCAGAAGTGATGCAACTGGCTACATGAACACGTGTGTGTTCATGTAAACGTTTAAATAGGAAGTTTAGAGACTTTCTGACAGCTCAGAATTCACTAACTAAAACCCGGAATGCAGGAGACTTTGGGAGAGTGGGAAAACATCCCGTTATCCCAGTGTCAAAGTATTCATGCACTGCTGACTCGTCTGACTAATGACTGCTGAAAGGTCGTTTTGGGGTTGAAATTCGAAAACATTGATATATGATTGTCGTGTGATCTCCACAATTCCATGATGGTGGAACTTACTTTGTTTTCTGTATTCATTCACCTTCAGTGAACACTTTATCGTGGCCAGTGTCGCAGCAGATCTGGAGTCTATCCCGGGAATACCAGGCTTGACTAGGGGCAGTTTTTTTGTGTAGTCAACTTGCGTACCAGGTGGGAGGAAATGCTAGAACCCAGAGGAACATGCTCCCCAAGAAACCCCACATAGAGCTCAGGATTGAACCCTGGAGCTGTGAGGTGGCAATATTACCCTCAGTAATATAAAAACAACAACAAAAAAAAAAACCGGTGACCCTGTTTTACCAATTTGTATAGTGGACAAGTGACACTGTGGCTTGCAGAAAGCATGTTTTAACCGGCAGAAACGTAAATATTAAAAGACGTCCAGTGTGCATGCTCAGCATGCTGTTTCTATCATTTTCAGGTTTGGGGAAAAAATTGGGAAATTGAAAACACTTGCAAAGTGTGGCCAAAACTAATAAAGAGTGTATTCAGATTTACTTGTGTTAGTGCAGATTAGGCCTCAATGCTTCTAGACACTTCTACCAGTTTGACAGGACGTAGTGCACTTTAAAAGTACATTTAAACCGTTAAACAGGGACACAGCACAGGTTTACACTCATTGGATGTTAAACGGGGCTGCAGTCCAGCGTTCCTCCACAACACGGCTCTATCACAGGTCTTGTCCGAGTCTCTCGATCTCCTCGATGAGGAAGTCGATGTCCGACTTGGTGGCAGCGTGGTTGGAGATGACCATGCGGAAGAAATTGACTTTGTCTCCCTGCGGCTGGTAGCCCACCATGGTGGTGCCGCACTCCATCATCATCGCTTTGATCTTTGGCGCCACCTTGAAGGGGTAGAAGAAGAAGACACACGGCTAAAATGTTAGCACGGCTTAATGTCTGGCTACATGTGCCGTGTGTGATGATAGGTGTGTGAGAATAACCTTGTGCAGTCGTTCCCTTCTCTCCTCTCCGTCTGGGATGTTCCTCAAACTGGGTGGAATGTACCAGAAACACACGTTGGTGTGCTGGGGCTGGAGACAGAGAGAGAATGAGGAAAGAGTCAAATAGAAGGGAAATAAAGAAGAAAAGAAAAAGGAGGCCCAGAAGTAAATAAGGAGAAAGACAGAAGGAGAGAATGAGTGTGAATAAAAGAAGTGAGGTAGAGAGGTGAGATAAGGCGGAAAGAGTAAGAACCAGGGAGAGGGTAAATATATAAGAGTGGTGGGTAAAAGATAGGGGGGGAAAAATAGGAAAGAAAGGAGGCAGAAAAAAGAAAGGAAGAAGAGAGAAAAAAAATCACAAAAAGTGGAACAGAGACCAGAAGGAAGAAGAATGTGAAAGGGGGAAGAGAGACAGAAGAGTGAAAAAGGGAAAGAAAGAATGACAGAAAGGGTATTAAAAGTACAAAAGTGAGAGGTAAAGTGACGATGAGAAATAAAAAACAGAAAGAGAAAAGTCTGTGTGTGTGTGTGTGTGTGTGTTACCTCTCCTTGCATGACCATCTGGTAACCCTCGCGATTCTTGATCTTGTTGTAGAGATACTCAGAGAGCTCCAGACACCGGTCGACATGCTGCTCAAATCCAACTGTTCCCTGTACAGAGAATAATCAATGTGTATTCTCTCTCTCTCTCTCTCTCTCTCTCTCACACACACACACACACACGCATTCTGCCCCTCAAGTTACAGAAGCAACAGAAGAATTCCATCAAGGAAATAATTACTCAACGTAGCAGCTGAGAGCCATCCTGTATATGGAAAGTGATTAATAAAGACAGGCTGAGTGGAGTACTGAGTTTGGAAGTCACGAGTGTTAGGGCCAGGCCAGATGTGACATTTACAGTGCTGGTTTCTTCTGTTTTTGTGCATCTCACATACTAAAGAGTTTTAGGTCTTTAAACAAAATACATCATAAAGCAAAGGCAACCTGAGTAAACACACAATACAGTTTTTTATTTATTTATTTATTTATTTATTTATTTATTTATTTATTTATTGAAGAAGACACAAAAAAAAGTTATCCAACACCTATCACCCATGTGAAAAACTGATTGCCCCCTTAAACTTAAAATCTGGTTGTGCCACCGTTAGCAGAAATACCTGCAACCAAACGTGTCCGATAACCGGAGATCAGTCTTTCACTTACTTCTAGGACTATTATTTACTAATATGTTTTGGATCATTGTCTTGCTGCGTAATCCAGTTGAGATTAAGTTTCAATTTACAGACTGAAGACCGGACATGCTCCTTTTGGATTTTCTGGTAGAGAGCAGACTTCATGTTTCCCTCAATTATTGCACGTTGCCCAGATCCTGAAGCAGCGAAGCATCCCCACACCATCACACTTCCACCACCATGCTTGACCGTGGCTATAATGTTCTTCTTGTGGAATTCGGTGTTTGGTTTACGCCAGATGTAAAGGGACTCCTGTCTTCCAAACAGTTCCACTTTCAACTCATCAACCCACAGAACATTCTCCAAAAAGGTTTGAGGATCATCAAGGTGTGTTTTGGCAAAATCCAGACGAGCCTTATCTTATGTTCTTCTGAGTTATCAGTGGGTTTCACCTCGCCACTCTTCCACGGACGCCATTTTTGCCCAGTGTTTTTCTGATAGTGGAGTCATGACCAGTGACCGTTATTGATGCAAGAGAGGCCTGTAGGTCCTTTAATGTTGTCCTTGGCTCTTTTGTGACTTCCTGGAAGAGTAGTTGCTGTGCTCTTGGAGGAATTGTGGAAGATCAGCCACTTCTGAGTTTTCCCATTTGGAGATAATGACTCTCACTGTGGTTCTTTGGAGTCTCAGAGCCTCTGAAATAGCTTTGTAACCCTTCCCAGACTGATGTATTTCAATCACCTTCTTCCTCATCATTTCTGGAATTTCTTTCAACTTTGCCGTAGAGTGTTACTGGGTAAGATCTCTTAACCAACTTCATACTGCTGAAAAAGTTCTATTTAAGTGCTGATGTGATTGAACAGGGTTTGCAGTAATCAGGTCCGGTTGTGTCTAGTCCAGCTGAACCCCATTATCAATGCACTTTCATAGATTTGGGGAATTAGTACCTACGGGGTCAAATACATTTCCACACAGGCCCAGTTGGTATTGGATAACTTTTTTGCTTCAACAAATAACATTATCATTTAAAAACTGTATTTTGTGTTTACTCATGTTGCCTTTGTTTTATCGTAAACTTTGTTTTCATTTCTGAAACAATTTATGATGAAATATACATATATTTTTCTTAATTTAAAAAATGAATAAATAAAGAAACATAGCAGCTGTAACCCACCTTGGCCTTCCACATGAGCCAGAATTTGAAGATGTCCACGTGTCTGCCACACTGGATGGCTTTATCTCCCGTATCATACGTCACATCGTACTGTTTATCAGGCTGGAACAGGTAACCTGCACACATGGAGTTACAGCCCTGCAGAATTCCCTGAAACACACGAGCGACACATCACTGCTGTTAAATCAAGTTATGAACTTCATTTTGTACATGGTTTCAAATCAATCTTTAGATCAATTTTATATGAAATATTTCAAACGAAAGTGTAAATATTAAAGATGCACCGATGTATCGGCCGATAAAGGCTATTTATCATGCTATATAGTTTAAAAACATCTGGTGATCAGATATCCTGTCAATAAGAAGAGGGCGGGAAAACATGGATTTCGTGCTGTGTGTAAAGATGACGTCTCTTGTGTGGAATAATGACAAAACTGCAGTTTGTAATCTCTGTAATCTCTGCACTGATAAAATTTTACACCGGAAGTGAGCAGCATTGAAGCGAGAGTTTCGGCGATGTTAATTTTTTTTGCCGCGCTGCTCGCGCCGAATTAAAGGGCCAGCACACCGCTGAAAGATTTACATGAAGATGAGTTGACAAAAAAGTATATATTGCACAGAAAAGTATATTTGTATAGTAGTATGTTTCTTATCCTGTTAATGTTAATTATGTTCATAAAAATGTTCCTAAAACAGTTGATATTATATATGACCAGTTAGATGTTCAGTGGTGAAGTAGAAATGCTTGTGTTTGTGGAGAGTGAATGTGAGACTAACAGGAGGTTTTTACATTTCTGTCCATGTTAATATGAATTAATCCCATTCAATAAGTTAATAATCTTACTTTAATCTTCAGAATTGAGTTCATGTGTTAATTAGAGTAATGTGTTTTCTGTGTACGAGACCAGTTACTGTGAAACAACTTGTTGAAATGGAGAGAATGAAGTTTTTATGTGCATTTCCTTCAGAATTGTGGAATTAATTATTTTTAAATTAAAACAAGACATAAAAGGCAGAACTACCGGTATCGGTTATCGATATCAGGCGATATCACTCTGAATCGGTTATCGGAATCGGCTAAGAAATTTAGTATCGGTGCATCCCTAGTAAATATTTTCATTTGAAACACACACACACACAAAAAGGCTGGTGAAGGAATAACTGTTTATAACTTCTACATGATAACAGGAACTAACTTGATTAGCTTACTTTCCACGAAATTAAATAAAACTACAGTATACAGGGTTTAAAAAAAAAAAGTACAATATTGTTCTTTAATAAATAAAAAAATGTTATCACTGGCAAATTGTTGTCATATAAGAGGTTCAGGACATGGTGTTATAGAAAAAGAACAGCAGGTCTCTACAAACACAGTTGGTTTTAAACACTTAAAAATGGACTACAAAATCAAAAACATTTCCTATTGCCAATGTCTCTCTTTAGTTTGCTCTTGTTGTCATGGTTACCTTCTCTCTGACCAGGATGGCTGAACACTGCAGTGGCACTCCCATCATCTTGTGTGGGTTCCACGTGACCGAGTTCGCTCTGAAAGTATAATATATATACGGCGTCTAAAAATCTGTATTGATTACGTCTGGGCCATTGAGTGTGTGTGTGTGTGTGTGTGTGTGTGTGTGATGCCACACCTACATGACATCATGAACCAAGTTAAGGTCACATGACTGTTGCTGGAGTCTGAAGGTGTGAAAGATGCTATGGGTTTCATGATGTCAGAGGATTACATTCACATCTTCAATCTTATGATACTGATTAATTTCAAAAGCAAATTTTCCTGACAGCTCTGCGAATTTTGACCAGTGGCACCTTGTCTATAGGGATATACATCAAGCAAATGTTAGCAAATTCCTCATTCACAACTTGAGTTGAAATACTTTTTCTTAATTTCTTCTTTCGATTGACAAATGATTAAAAATGCAGCTTTTGATCATAAGCTGATGCTCTGTTGGTTTGCTTGTCTATCTGGGGTGTTCACTTAGCTTCACTTAGCTTCCAGAGTTATTATTGCACCTAGTGGTCAAAAATGGAACTGCAACAAGCACTAATAGAGGCCCATTGGGACAGGACCCACGGTGCCCCATGCTTGCGCTATAAACAGAAATGTTGCCAGATTGGGCTATGTAAAAAATACTCTGAGATTGCCGAGATCTTTTTTGATATCCAATAATCAGAATTAAATCGAATAAATTTAAACAAACAAAGTGTAACTGCATATTGTGTGTCTAAATGTGCCTTCCTTTTTCTTGAATTGTTGGGATAGGTTTTTGCGTGGTTGTAGTTGTAGGTGTAGTTAGTATGGAAATTTTGCTGAAACTTGGCAACCCTGGAAACGCACCTGCTGCATCAAACACAATTAAACAAACGTGCGTTCGAAAACGAGTTGCTAGACTGTATGCTGGACGACTTCATGTTGCTGACTCTGGACTGCCTATTACGGGGTTATTCTAAAAATCATAGATAGTAGCAGATAGCATAAGTCATGTGTCATAGTTCCTCCATTTCATTTTGTTTGAGGATATGTTGTTATTAATGTCGGTCTGCGCCAAG
The DNA here is from genome assembly GCF_001660625.3 of Ictalurus punctatus. Classification (NCBI taxonomy): domain Eukaryota; kingdom Metazoa; phylum Chordata; class Actinopteri; order Siluriformes; family Ictaluridae; genus Ictalurus; species Ictalurus punctatus. The sequence goes on along the minus strand of NC_030426.2, from coordinate 24,705,785 downwards.
AAAATCTATTCTGACCATTTTGACTTTCTCAATATGGCGAACTCAGTCCGATAAATGTTAATATTCCCAACATTTCTATCTTATTTCTACACTCCCTGTCCCTTCACATTGTTCATATTATGACTAGTTAGCTAGCTAAATCTTTAGCTTGATTTCCAGTAAGTTTTTTGGCCTCCACATTACCCAGTTGCCTAGGAACAAAGTTCTCAGGTCTTTAATCACTTGAACAGTGAAAGTGTCATGTGTTCGATTTGTCTGATTTCTGTCCAGAGCTTGACTGTACTCAAGAAGATGATCACAGCCTTGTGTTTAAAAAACATTTTACCTCTCGACGCCGTTCAGCTTGTGACGATGCTTCCTTGACATCAGCAGACTGCCACCCCATGCACCCTAAAATCACACACAGTTTGTAGCAGGTTGTAACACAATAGCAGGTTAGAAAAATGGCTGCTGCAGCCCATCTTGGCTTTCCATTTAACAATGACAAAGTTTTGCCTGACAGGAAAGGCACGCAAGGAAAGGAATTGGGGAAATGTGTGTTACATAAACATACACAATGTCCAAAAAAGTTTGATTAGTTTATTAATACGACGAATGTTTCTCAGTACACAAGTTTGTTTAATTTGTTCTTGTCTCACTTCATCATCTTCCACTGTTCAACACTCAAGAACTCAAATACTGACAACGGTTAAAATATTCAAAAAGGTTCTTCATCCTCTCTGAATATCGAAGACGCAAATAATCAGAGCGTAAATCATTACATCCAGAATTCATTACAACAATCAGGGGTTGACAGATTAAGGAATTACATTTGAGCCAAAAAATGTAAAGAAAAGGGCAATTCTGAAATAACTGGATGGAAATATATCAATAAACTGTGTAATTTGTTTAATGTAATGAGTGCAGGCTACAAGTAAAAATAAAACTAATGAGAAACTGAGAATGTTCTGTTTGGAAAAGTATTACAAAAGAAAAATGTCTTTAAAATATTGGCACCCTGTCCAGGGTGTACCCCGCCTTGTGCCCCATGCTCCCTGGGATAGGCTTCAGGTTTCCCCGTGACCCTGAAGGAAGGATAAGCGGTAAAGAAGATGAATAGATGGATGGAAAAGTCTTTAAAATAAGAAAACTCTTTTAACAAAAAAAATATTCTAAATCAAAGAAATGAATTTAAATCAAATTAATGGGAGATTATATAAGTGAAGAATTTGTGGTTTTTATTCAATTGTGCAATTATGCATTTTCTCAATTTATTCTGTGTACATTGCAGTAGTATTTCACTTCATGTGTGCAACTTATGTAACAGGATTTTATAGCAGCCAAACCAGCAACTGTAACTTAAAAAAATGTATTATTATTATTATTATTATTATTATTATTATTATTATTATTATTAGGCACCCTATTGTTATTCTACTGTTTCTTCGAATTTCTTCCTCTTCTTCTTCTTCTTCTTCTTCTTCTTCTATCTAGTGTATCTATGGCAGCCCATAGAACCGTCTGGTAAAAAGTTGTAAAATTTGGCACACTGATTGGGAAGGGTCTAAGGAACATTCTGACCAAATTTTGGCCAAGTACTGCCAACTCTCGCATCACCATCGGGCAAATTTTGGCCTATATGGAAGTATGTTTATGGTAATAACTTTTGAACCGTGTCCAAAATTTAAAATCCAGGCATCTCTGGATTCCCAGGGTCAAGACGACGTCAAAGCACCCTATGACATCGATTTCTGCCTAATTAGATCTTCCACCATCTTGGAGTTAGTTTCAAAAACTGTTTTTTAGCTACTCCTCCTGCACATTTTCTCCAATCATCCCCAAATTTGGCACAGATCATCTTCAGAGTAAGCCTCACAAAAGTATTTTGAATACTCCAAACTTTTTGCCTGTAATGGGACAATGAATATGACAGCAAAGCCGGCAAACAGGAAGTGAGGCTGTATCCTAGCAATGACTTTGCGCACTGACACAAAACTTTGTAGTCAGCTTCAGGACCATGACCTGAGGCTATGCAACAAATTTTGTTCCAGCAACCACCTACTGGTCACAAGTTACAATAACATGCTAAAAATGCTTCCATCTAACTGCTATTTTTGCTATACCTCCTCCAAAGTTTGTTCAATCTTCACCAAATTTGGTTCACGTCATCTTGAGAGGTATCTAAACTTGCACAATGTGGGACAAAAGCCAAGATTGATGAGAAGAAAACATAAATAAATGAACAAATCAACAATTATAGCGCGTCGAAGGCAACAACTGTAGCACGTCTGTGAATGTGCGACTCACCAAGTCTGGGTGCTTGGCCCCTGAAAATGCTGCTTGCAGCTTGAATTATTATCATTATTATTATTATTATTATTATTATTATTATTATTATTATTATTAGTGTTGTTGTTACTTTAATATTTTTTTATCCTCTTTTGTACTATTTATTTATTATATATTATATAGTAAATATAAACCTGTCAGAAAAATCTGGAACCTTATTTAGTTTTTTAGCAGAAGAAGGCCCCAGTTAGCAATCATCTAGCTAGCAATTAAAAAATAAATAGGAATAGCTCACTAACACTAAAGTGCCATCGTAACTCTTAGTTAACTGCGCGTGTTTAGCGAGTTTCAAACTCCTGTCCTTGTGGGATTGTTAGGCATCATACAGAAAATGTTCTTCCCAGGATCGCAAGTTCTTGGCAGTTCACGGTGTTAAGAAAGTGTAAAGAAGTCTTACGTCCACATGGAGCCACATGTTGTATTTCTCGCAGATGTCTGCGATGTCGTTGATGGGGTCAAACGCTCCGTACACTGTAGTACCGGCTGTCGCGTTCACAAAGAGTGGAACATAACCCTATATCACACACACGTGAAACATAAAATCAACTTTAAAGACAGGTACTGCCCAGTTAAGGCTCCATTTATTGAGTTAGAATGGCATCTGGGTAATGAAGCAAACAAGGCAGAGCTAATGAACTGCAGTCCATCTGTCAGATGAAGACGGGCTCGTCATGCCGCTCTATTGATCCATTGAGCTCCATTAGAGCAGAAGTTAAGCCTACCCACACACACTCACGCTGAACAGCTCGAAGAACCGATTTCTCTATAACACCTGGACTCCTGCACTCACCTTCTGTTTGGCGCTGATGATTTTAGCCTCCAGGTCTGCAGGTATGACCCGACCCCTGAAACACACCACGTTACATCAGCAAAACTGTCAAAAGTAGTCTTTTTTCTAGAGAAACACAGAGAGAAGTGTCTGTGATTGCTGAATTCAATTACAGTTAGGATCTACTAAAGAAGAAGTTGGGCAATGTATACTAGCAGTCAAAAGTTTGGAGACATCCGATGTTCATCATCTAAAGATATTCGGATAAAGGCAGACGGGTAAAATTTGTAAATAGTGAAGTTAATGACCATGCCTGAAAATATTTGTCAAATATTTCCCCTCGTGCGCTGAGCAGCCCAAAGCGTTGACTGCGTTTACGGTTACGGTTACGGATGTGTTTTGGTTTCTGTCCTGTCTCCACCCTGTAATGTTATTGGTTGTCCCTAACGTGTCTCAGCTGTTCTGCGTTATGCCCGGTTTGTGTATTTAAACCTCTTGTACTTCATTGTCACGTCGCGAAGTATTGAGCTTCAGTGTTTGCCGCCTTAGCCGTACCGAGCCTTTGTCCTGTGCTCTCGTTTCCGGTTCTTTGATCTTGTTCCCAGTTTCTCGGTTTTCATGTTCTGCCTTTGCCCTGTCAACCCTCTTTGTCGATCGCCTGACCCACACCTGTTTTTGGATATTGGTATTGCCTCACGATTTGGATTTGTCCGCCTGCCTCTCATTAAAACTCGGAACTGCACTCGTATCCGTCTCCAGCTTGTTTACATGACATTACCTCTGAATGAAAATTAAGCAGATTACCCAGACAAGTAGGTTTTATTTAGGTAAGTAAAATAATAACCATTAAAATTAAAACTTGTGGTTTTGCAATGCCAATACAGAGAGCTTATCAATCACTCAAAACAATTTTTTGAAAAATTAAAAACGTTCAAGCAACTGACTTTGCAATTATTGGAACACGTGACCCCAATGTGAGTATATTCAAGATACTTAGAGTTTGCTAAGATGCCACTTTTTGGCAGTGGGATTGTGTTTTATTGTTTAAACACAGTGATGTGTACTGATTTGTCACCTTTCATCGGTACTGAGCAGGATGACGTTTTCTTTACCGAAACCCAGGGCCGCTCCAGCTTTGGCGATCGAATAGTGACTCTACAAACACACACACACACACACACACACACACACACACGCACACACAGTAAGTCTACAGTCTACAGGAAATCATGGCGCACATCTGGACAAAATCTAAATGATCGAGACGCTCAAGTTCCTCACGTGTTCTGATGTAAAGAGAATGAGGCGCGGTGCAGCCGACATGCCTTTGGTTTTGACCTCGGGGAAATACTTATAGCGGGCGATCATCACACTGTACATGTTTGATATAGCACCACCTGTGTGTAGAAATAAAAATCATCTGGACCTCAGACTGTGATTGACATCTGACCCCACCGACCAATCAGAATCTAGGAAAAGTTTCCCGAAGCCTTACGGGTTTTAACATTTTATACCTGTTAAATTCTCAAATCTGATTGGTCAGAGGGTGTTGATTAATCGTTTATAACAGCAGCCCAAATTTATATTAGGTTTGAATTAACGCACTCGTTCTAATATGTTATCGTTTCTATAGTTCATTCGCAGGGACTTGTATGATGGACGCTCTATATAAAATAAAGCTAATAATAAATAGATTAAAAAATGTGTCGTTATTTAACAAAGACAAACATACTGTATAATCATTGGTAAGTTAAGGTGTTCTGTAAGGAGACTTTTAGTATTTAGCATTGATGGAAGGAGTCTCCAGTGTCAGTGTAACAGTCAGTCAGTAAGTCTTCAGAATGGAGGATCCAATAACAACACTTCATGAAGTGATGTTATTGGAAAGTAATCCACTTCAGTTTGACTCTCTGTCGCCCCCTCATGTAACAACACTTCATGACGTGATGTTATTGGAAAGTAATCCACTTCAGGGTATCTCTGCCTCGCACCACATATCGGTTTGGATTATTTTCCTGTAACAACATGCCCCATTGTGTTTTTACCATATATACTCTGCTATTTTATTAAACTGTTAATATACAAATAGTGTAACAGAGCTGTATGTGACTGGAGGTTATAAGATTAGCTTATTTGCTAGCAGCATAATACACTTAGCTTTAGTGAAAAACAAAAGAAGGACTCAAACATGTCTTGGCTGAGAGATACTTCAGCTTGGGCGTCACTATATCTTTAATCTTAATAGAGTGCTGCAAACATGAGTCCTAAAACCCGGAAATGAGTTAGCATTTTAGCGCTTCCGGTTCCATTGTCCTGAAGTCAATGGGCTTTTTTTTTGAATGGGTTAAATGCCTGAAATAAGATCTGTGGTTAACACAAGTTCAAGATATTTTCACGTTTTATTCTACGACATAAAACACATCAGTAATACCCCGCTTGCGATTTTTTAAAAGATTTTATGTGTCTTGAAAAAGACACTCAGCTAACGAGTGGCTAAATGAGAGTACAGAGATTATCGGAGTAAAATTAAACGACATCACTCCGAACAGGAAAACTCATCTACTACAGCCTCGTTTTGTTTATACTCACGCTCTTGCAAACTATTCCAACTCAAACTTTCCGACTTGTAGATTTAACAATTTATAGTATTTTCCAATGTTAGTGTTATTTAAGTAAACTTTAAAAGAGTCGTCGGACGCATAGCGATGGTGACGTTGAAGTCATGTGACCGTGGTATAGTTTGTTTATAGCCTAACATTAGCTTTTTACTTCTGGCGATTGTTTTTAGGCTGCAAAATTCATAAGCGTTGTAAAGATTATCTTAATGAACAAAACGTGTACAAATGATAATCTTTTATTGGTCACAGAGATTATTTTCTGCAATAATCTAAAAACCGATGGGAAAATCCTATTGGATTTTTGTTGATGGAGTCAAGGTGATGCTAACTTCCGGAGTTGACCTACAAAAACATGTCATCCCTGCAGGATTCTATAGTGTCTCTTGGGAGGAAGAAGATGGGAACGTGATTATTTGCTGCAGCATTGTCTTTCCAGGAACCACATGCTGGGAAGGTGAGTTTACCCGGTGAGAAAAGTCCGTCTCCTTCGCCGTTACGCCAGCCGACAATCTCCCTCATCTTCTTCAGCGTCAGCTGCTCCATCAGCACAAACACAGGCGCAATCTCGTAGGTGAACCTGGAAGGAGAGGCATCAAAAGAAGCAGAGAGCGAATTAGGACCGAATAAAGCGAGGAAATTTTGATTGACAGAAGAAAAATCCATCTTGTTGCACGCCTGTGCTTCTTTGACTGACGAGTACAAATTGACAGAGCTGCAGTGGAAACCTACCTCTTCCTCCTCCTCCTCCTCCCCCTCCTCCTCCACAATTATTCTGCTTCATTTCCCCAAAAAAAGCAACGCACAGACCCTTCTAATGCGTTTCATCGACAAACCTAATAACAGACCGCCAAAGATATCATCGTTACCTGCTCTCGATTGTGTTGCGGCTAATTTCAAACCCTCATAAAAGCCTGGCACAACCTGGAATCCCATCCCAGATAAAATATTCAGCTGTGAATGCCGCTAATTAAACGAGGGCTGCGATGGGCTCGATAAGCCCTCGTTTCGCCCGGGGGGGTTTAATGAAGGGGTCTGACGGCGTGATGAGTATCTGTCGCTCTTAATAGAGGAGTTCAGAGCGACAGGAAACAGGCAGGGCACGGCTGTTCGGCTGAGATAAGGGCCTCAATCCGTCTCATTCAAAGGAGAGGAATGGCACATTTCGATGTCAATGAGAGAGAGAGGGTGTGTTGCAAGCAAAAAAAGGACAAAAGAGGGACGTCTGAGAGTGCAGAAGTCCGAGATTAAAGAACGTCCACATATGACAGAGAATCAGGAAGAAAATGGATGGAATTCCCATGTAGCCCATTTTATATATATATATAAATATATATATATATATATACACATACACACACACACACACACACAC
>NC_030426.2:24001198-24008698 GCF_001660625.3 Ictalurus punctatus | reverse complement strand
TGACACTTCCTGCTTGGAATCTAATCACATGACTAAATACCTCACCTCACTATAAAAGCGAAAGCTTAGCCCAGGGCTTCCACACAGCCCTGAGTAGAAAATATCCCCGAAATACAATACAAAAGAAAACAAATAGCAGCGTTTATCCTACGGGATCAGACATCAGAGATTCGGACCACATCTGTCCCACATCTGTCCCACATCTGTCCGTGTTTCCAAACATAAAGCAACAGGTTCACGTGTCGGTAGTGAATATCGACGGTTGTTTTTCCCCAGCAGAAATACTGCAGACTATAAACTTGTCCAGAGGTCATTTTGCGCGTTTGTTTGCATATATACACTTGTGCCCAAAAGTTTACACGCCCCTTGCAGAATCTGTTACATCTTAATACTGTTAACAAAATAAGATGGATCATAAAAATCAACAACAACAAAAAAAAAAATGTTTTTTTATTTCGTATTGTCCTGAATAAGCTATTTCACATAATACATAACCCTTAAGGTTTTATAAATTAAATATAAAAGTTGTGATTGCATAAGTATTCACCCCCCGCTGCTGTAAAACCCCTAAATTACTTCCAAGTTGTTTGATTTGCTTCTTGTTTGTGTGTGCATTTGTGTTACTTTAGACATGTATGATAGCACATTTAGACGTGTGTGTGTGTGTGTGTGTGTGTGTGTAGGGTGGAAGAGGTGCCCCCGGTCCTGTCTCTGCTCCCTGATAACATCCTGCAGGTTTTACGTGTTCAGCTGCTGCAGTGTGTTCAGAAAGCTTCAGTGGGACTCGAGCAGGAACAGCAGCACCTCGCTCTGCTGCTCCTCAAGTTCCTGATCATCACCTGCAGGTGAAACACACACACACACACACACAAATACAATTCTGCACGCTCAAGAATTAGAGAGAACACTAACAGAAGTAATAAATACATATTTATTATTTTATATAATTATTTAACAATATATATATATATATATATATATATATATATATATATATATATATATATATATATATATATATATATTAACGAGTCGGTCACTCCTGGATCTTGCGACGAGCGCAATGACAACGCGATATTCCGAGGAGCTTGCGATTTTTCAAACTCACGGCAGGTTTTCCGCAGATTCGGACCGAGAGACGTCACGTGACGTCGTCACAACGCGCATTCAGCCGACGCCGTCCACTAAAAGGTCTCATTTACCAACAGACATCGCTGCGAAAGAGCGTGCAAAAGACTTTTGTGCGACTGTAGTTAGTTACAGTTACATTTATATAAGAAGATGGGGATTATTAGGGGGCCGTGATGGAGAAGGGCCAACGGGGGAATTTCACCAGGACCCCGGGGTTACACCTCTACTCTTTTACCAGAAGGATCCTGGGATTTATAACGACCACAGGGAGTCAGGACCTTGGTTTAACGTCTCATCCGAAAGACCGTGCTGTTTTTACTGTAGTGTCCCCCGTCACTAAACTGGGGCCCACACAGCTCACAGGGTGAGCGCCCCCTGCTGGCCTCACTAATACCACTTCCAGCGGCAACCTTAGTTTTCTCCCATCCAGGTACTGGCCAGACTCAACCCTGCTTAGCTTAAATGGAAAACCAGGCGAGAACTCTTACAGCTTTTGAGAGAAGGTTCACACCAGATGTTTACTTCCTGTTAGCCATGGAGTAAACCATCCTGAAACGGATTAGAATGATCAAACATGTGTTTCGTTCTGGCACTTCTGTCTGTAACGACTTCGCTTCGGCTCACGTCACACACTCTCCGCGTCGGTGGGTGAAGCGTACGTCACGCTACAGCAGCACCAAACCAGCGTGACCTTCACTCCAAAGGTCGGCTTAAAGGCTGTGACATTTACACTTCCTGTCCTTTGTGGCTTATGTCTTACATTCACATCATCATCATCATCATTATTATTATCATAAGCATACGTAATAATAATAGTGTGTCACGTTAGAAGGTCGGAAGCGGGAAAGGTCAGGCTGGATGTTTAGGCTGTAAATCACAGGTTTGTATCAGTGCGCTCGTTCGAATACGTTCTGTAGTAACAGCGTGCACGAGGACTTGGATGGACGCTCCATATACACTGGTTTTTATTCTTTTATCTTATTTTTAATGTTAGTTCTTTATGGTCATGTTTTCTGTTAGGAGACGTTTATTTTGAGACATCTCACTCTGTTGGTGCACTGTATTGTGAATGGTGGATGATTTCCCAGCATGCCTCAGTACCGAGTGAATGTGATCTGAAGTCAGAGAGTACTGCTTTTGCTTTGTATTCATATGTGCTGGAGTCGCAGGTGCTTTCCACCTTTCACAAACCTGACGTGAGGACACACACACACACACACACACACACACTTAGTATATAGACTTAGTGTTTACAGTTCCCTCCACTAATATTGGCACCCTTGGTAAATATGAACAAAGAAAGCTGTGGAATGTGTCTTTATTGTTTAATCGTTTGATCTTTTGTTCAAAAACATTCACAAAAATACTCCGCTCTCATGGATATCAAACAATTGCAAACAAAAGACAGGTTTATACAAAGTATATATCTTTGTTAAATATAGGTGTGCAACTGTTATTGGCACCCTTTTAGTCAATACTTTGTGTTACCTCCCTTTGACAAGATAACCGCTCTGAGTCTTCTCCTATAACGCCTGATGAGGTTGGAGAATACATGGCGAGGGATCCGAGAGCGTTCCTCCGTACAGAACTTCTCCAGATCCTTCACATTTCGAGGTCCATGCTGGTGGACTCTCCTCTTCAGTTCACCCCACAGGTGTTCTATGGGGTTCAGGTCAGGGCACTGGGATGGTCATGGCAGGAGCTTGATTTTGTGGTCAGTAAACCATTTCTGTGTTGATTTTGATGAAGTTTTGGATCATTGTCCTGCTGGAAGATCCAACCACGGCCCATTTGAAGCGTTCTGGCAGAGGCAGTCAGGTTTCATTTAATATCGGTTGATATTTGATGGAGTCCATGATGCCATGTATCCTAACAAAACATTAAAGATCCACCTCCATATGTAACCGTGGGCATGAGGTACTTTTCCATACGGCTACCTCTCTGTGTGCCAAAACCAGCTCTGGTGTTTATTTCCAAAAAGCTCTATTCTGGTTTCATCTGACCATAGAACCCGATCCCATTTGAAGTTCCAGTAGTGTCTGCACACTGAAGACGCTCGAGTTTGTTTTTGGATGAGAGTAGAGGCTTTTTTCTTGAAACCCTTCCAAACAACTTGTGGTGATGTAGGTGACTTCAGATTGTAGTTTTGGAGACTTTCAGACCCCAAGACACAACTAACTTCTGCAGTTCTCCAGCTGTGATCCTTGGAGATTTTTTGTCCACTCGAACCGTCCTCTTCACAGTGTGTTGAGACGATACAGACACACGTCCAATTCCAGGCTGATTCATAACATTCCCAGTTGACTGGAACGTCTTAATTATTGCCCTGATGGTGGAAATGGGCGTTTTCAATGCTTGTGCTATTTTCTTACAGACACGCCCCATTTTGTGAAGCTCAAAAACATTTTACTGCACTTCACAGCTATATCGGTATGGTGTGTGTGTGTGTGTGTGTGTGTGTGTGTATATATATATATATGTATATGTATATATGTATGTATATATATATATATATATATATATATGTATGTATATATATATATATATATATATATATATATGTATGTATGTATGTATGTATATATATATATATATATATATATATATATATATATATATATATATATATATATATATATATATGTATATATATATGTGTGTATATATGTGACATGACTAAGGGAATTTGGCCTGTGTGTTACCTCATATTTATACCCTTGTCATGTCATGGTTGAACATTGTCTAAATTATTTACAGAATTACATATAATAACAGTAATGTTCTTCATTTGGTTCTCATGAATATAGCAGTACACACACACACACACACACACACACACACACACACGTCTTTTCTGTGTCCGAGAAATTGTCTATTTTTCCTTGAATATTTAGAAAGCCAGAAATGTTCCATTACCTCACCATAACACACACACACACACACACACACACACACACACACACACACACACAGTCTTCTCCCCAAATACGCACACTACTTCAGCTGTGTCTGTGTGTGTGAATTATGATCATGGCACAAAAATGAGTCTGTGTGCTGGAACTAATGGCCTGTCACCCTGCAGCCGTCTGTATGACACACACACACACACACACACACACACACACACACGCACGAACGACCTGACACAATGTGTGTGTGTGTGTCTGATGTGTCTGATGTCTCTGACAGGAACCTGTCTAATGTGGAGGAAATCGGCACCTGCTCCTACATCAATCAAATCATCACCCTGACGACGCTCTACATCCAGCAGGTTTCTCTCTCTCTTTCTTTCTCTCTCTGTCTGTCTGTCTTTCCAAGCAAAGCGTATCCCTGAAAAGGAGCGTTAATGTTACTGTATGAACCTGTCTGTCTCTCTGCAGCTGAAGAGTAAGACTAAAGAGAAAGAGCTGGCGGATCAGACGCAGGCTGAGGAGTTTGTGCGACACGCGCTGGCTTTCTGCGAGAGTCTGTATGATCCATACCACAACTGGAGACACCGCATACAGGGGTACACATACATTCTTCACCAGACTGTATCAGACACCAGCATTCTCCATTAAACTCCATCAGACACCAGCATTCTCCACTAAACTCCATCAGACACCAGCAATCTCCATTAAACTCCATCAGACACCAGCATTCTCCATTAAACTCCATCAGACACCAGCATTCTCCACTAAACTCCATCACACACCAGCATTCTCCATTAAACTCCATCAGACACCAGCATTCTCCATTAAACTCCATCAGACACCAGCATTCTCCACTAAACTCCATCACACACCAGCATTCTCCATTAAACTCCATCAGACACCAGCATTCTCCGTTAAACTCCATCAGACACCAGCATTCTCCATTAAACTCCATCAGACACCAACATTCTCCACTAAACTCCATCAGACACCAGCATTCTCCATTAAACTCCATCAGACACCAGCATTCTCCACTAAACTCCATCAGACACCAGCATTCTCCATTAAACTCCATCAGACACCAACATTCTCCACTAAACTCCATCAGATACCAGCATTCTCCATTAAACTCCATCAGATACAAGCATTCTCCATTAAACTCCATCAGACACCAGCATTGTCCATTAAACTCCATCAGACACCAATATTCTCCATTAAACTCCATCAGACACCAGCAATCTCCATTAAACTCCATCAGATACAAGCATTCTCCATTAAACTCCATCAGACACCAGCAATCTCCATTAAACTCCATCAGACACCAGCATTCTCCACTAAACACCATCAGACACCAGCAATCTCCATTAAACTCCATCAGACACCAGCATTCTCCGTTAAACTCCATCAGACACCAACATTCTCCACTAAACTCTATCAGACACCAACATTCTCCACTAAACTCCATCAGACACCAATATTCTCCATTAAACTTCATCAGACACCAGCATTCTCCACTAAACACCATCAGACAACAGCATTCTCCATTAAACTCCATCAGACACCAGCATTCTCCACTAAACACCATCAGACACCAGCATTCTCCATTAAACTCCATCAGACCCCAGTATTCTCCATTAAACTCCATCAGATGCAATCATTCTCCACTAAATTCCATCAGATACAAGCATTCTCCATTAAACTCCATCACACTAGCATTCATCAAAATCAAAACTTAAAGACAGATAAACCAGTGTGAATGGAGGGTATCACTGTACAAAACACACCCACACACACACACACACATATTGTGTGACAAAAAACCACCAATCAGGTGTTTAGGCCTGTGCTTTGATTAGTGATGTCATACTGTACTGCCTTGTTTATAATTTGTGTGCACCGCTTGAATACAGTAGAATGAGAACTGAAATTTAAGGTGCATTTCTCAAATCCAGGGTAAGGTACGAGTGTTTCCTCACTTCATGTTGACAGGCCACAATGTTGACTCACATCTCCCATGATCCCTCACTGCTCTGGGCCCTTATAGGAGCTAGCACGGGCGTTTATATTTTTCCACAAACACGGAAACCCACATGTTTACCGACCGTCCTGCGGCACAGGTGTTCTCTGAATTACAGTGTACGCTGTAGTGCTTCACGCTAATTCAACACACCTGTGCTTTGTTATTCTGCTAATCGATCCCCAACATCTCTGTAATCTGAGACGCACGCGCACACACGCACACACACGCACACACGCGCGCACACAGACAGACCGATTAAGCTGATTAGCCACACCTGACATGTTTGGGGCCAAAACAAAAGACGTGAATGACGTCTTTCTGAAGTCTGATTGGTGGCCCTGCTAATCTCATTTGGTTTAAATAATCTGGCGTGTCACACTGATGACATCATACTGACTAATTTAATGTTCATTTCAATAATAATATTGGAACAGTAAGTTGTTGATTGTCTCATAATACTGTGTGTGTGTGTGTGTGTGTGTGTGTGTGTGTGTAGGCAGCAGATCAGCACCGTGGAGAAGAGCAGACAGAAGTTTAAAGCGGCTCCTCTAACCGTCGAGTTTGTTCCTTTTTTTTACCGTGAGTAACACATTTCAGCACAAACACCACCACACACCATCAAACACAATCATACGCCACCTCACACAATCAAACACAATCATACGCCACCTCATACCATCAAACACAATCATACGCCACCTCATACCGTCAAACACAATCATACGCCACCTCATACCGTCAAACACCACCACACACCATCAAACACAATCATACGCCACCTCACACAATCAAACACAATCATACGCCACCTCATACCATCAAACACCACCACACACCATCAAACACAATCATACGCCACCTCACACAATCAAACACAATCATACGCCACCTCATACCATCAAACACAATCATACGCCACCTCATACCATCAAACACAATCATACGCCACCTCATACCATCAAACACCACCACACACCATCAAACACAATCATACGCCACCTCATACCATCAAACACAATCATACGCCACCCCACACCGTCAAACACAATCATACGCCACCTCACACCGTCAAACACAATCATACGCCACCTCATACCATCAAACACAATCATACGCCACCTCATACCATCAAACACAATCATACGCCACCTCATACCGTCAAACACAATCATACGCCACCCCACACCGTCAAACACAATCACACGCCACCTCATACCATCAAACACAATCACACGCCACCTCATACCATCAAACACCACCACACACCGTCAAACACAATCATACGCCACCTCACACAATCAAACACAATCATATGCCACCTCATACCATCAAACACAATCATACGCCACCTCATACCGTTAAACACAATCATACGCCACCTCATACCGTCAAACACCACCACACACCATCAAACACAATCATACGCCACCTCACACA
>NC_030426.2:23973698-23996198 GCF_001660625.3 Ictalurus punctatus | reverse complement strand
TGCATGGGTGAACGTGGTGTGTGTGTGTGTGTGTACACGTGTACACGTGTGTGTGCTGCTTCTGCATGGTCATATAAAGGAAAATATTTCATTGTCCAGTTCCCTGCTCTTCAAACCGCCAGCCATGATGGCTGTTTACAGTCGTGCCCAAAAGTTTGCGTACCCCTTGCAGCATCTGCTGAATCTTAATACTGATTTAGCAGATTTAATGGTGTTTTTTTACACCGATCATCCTTTTCAAAAGTTTACATCCCCCCCGGAGCTTAACTTATCGCGTTGCCTTCTTGAGCATCGGTGAACGTTCGCACCTTCTGTAATAGTCGTGTACGAGTCCCTCAGTCGTCCGCAGTGTGAAAAGACGGATCTCGGCATCATATAGCCGCTGTCGGAAAGGGGTCAGATATGCAGAAGATGCAGGACCTGGAGGATTTTATCTGAAGAACAGTGGGCAGTTTAACTGCTCAGGACAAACAAGGGACTCGTGAACAACTCTCACAAAACATAAACGCGACAAAATTGATCATCCAGGTAACGACGCACTGTATTAAGAATCAAGGGTGTGTAAACTTTTGAACGGGGTCATTTACAATGTAAACATCTGTTATGTGAAATAGCTCATTCAGGACAGGACTAAATAAAACAACATGGGTTTTTTTTTTTTTTTATGATCCGTCGTATTTTGTTAACGGTATTAAGATTTAGCAGATTCTGCAAGGGGTGTGCAAACTTTTGAGCACAAGTGTATGTGTGGGTTTTGTTCCCTCCACAGACATGTGTTTTCCATCCACCTGTTCGTTGCGCAAGAGGTGTTTCCTGAATAAAGCACTGAATTAGGATGGAGACTGATTGTTGAGTTCGTGTTCCCTCCTGTAACACCCTCCTGATAGACAGTGCTAATCAATCGGGGTCCTGGAGTACCCTTGTCCTGGACATTTTAGTGCTTTTCTGTCCCGGTTAAACCATCAATTAGCTAAAACCAGGCCGAAGTTGTGTTAGAGAAGTGAACAGTCCAGGAACAGGACGTACCAGAAGTGGATGGAAACACCTGGACCTGTCGGAGCAGGAAGCTGGGACTTTTTATGGTTGAGGGGACAAACTTAAAAACCTGAGTCGTAATCAGTCACTGACACTCCAGAAACTCTCCCAAAAACACTAAACACAAAGCTCCTGTACCGTCATGAATTATCTAAGGGTTTAGTACAGTGTTATTCATATTACAGGTTAGAATCATTTACCGAAATGTCCGTCGTTACTATGGTAACGATGCAACATGCGCATAATGCGTTAGTTCCTTTTGAATAACTCGTGCACATGTTGTACTAAACCTTTAAATAATTAAGGACATTTTTAAGAACAAGTGGGTCCTTGTTCTTAAAAAATAAGAGGAACACACACCTTCTACTGCTGCCTTTACCGTGTATCCAAACGATGCATCATAATTAATAACGAGGAACCCTAATTATCAAAAGGAAAGCGATCGGTTACTGTATCATTTCAATCCCGATTAAGCAAAGGCAGGAATAGAAGGTGCTGAAACCCTGTCGTTATGTCAGTTGATTGACGCGTGTTTCCACCTATCAGGTCTTTGAAGGCAGGCTGGACTCTCTCACCGTGGCAACGATCAAAACCCTCACCACGGTGATGCACAAATCGCCAGCCGCCAAGGTCAGTCTGACAGACACGCGTAAATTAGAAGTCATGTCACCAAGCTTTAGCACTGATTACTCATAAGCTCCTCCCATTCAGGAAGTGTTTAAGGAGCGGATCGGCTACAACCACCTGTACGAGGTGCTCGTCTCTCTGGGACAGCCGTCCAGGAACCTGCTGAAGGAGCTCATGAACATGGTGAGACGCGTACACCTGCCACCTTTATTCGTCTCCGCATGTTTGTTTCCGGATGTAGAATTCCAAGGTGACGGTTGCACCGTTTCCAAGCGCCACGGATTACAGCCATGTCAGCTTTGATCTGTGTGTTTGTGTCCGTCTGTGCAGGCGGTGGAGGGTGATCACTCCTCCGTGGGTTTCCTGGGGATCAGTAACGTGGAGCCGCTCCTCCTCCTGATCCGCTGGCTGCCGGAACTCGACTCGGCCGAGCTGCAGATCTTCGCGGCCGATCGGCTCCGGAGGATCTGCGCCTTAAACCGGCGCACGCGGGCCGCCTGCGTCAACGCGCGCATGCCGGAGTGTGTTCTCTCCACGCTCGAGAGAGACGCCCGTCTGCCGCGTGTATGTGCCGAGAGCCTTCTGACTCTTCTGGGCGCTCTCGGGGCGGAGTCTCTGAGCGGGGCCGAGCTCCAGCGCCTTCTGAGCCTCCTGCGGAACCCTGAGAACCGCCTTCATCCTTACACCGAGCCGGTGCTGCGCTCACTGCTCGCCATGCTCCGGAAGCACACGCTCCACAGCGCAACACACTACTTCGATCTGACCCCGCCCATGGCGGGTATCGCCGTGCCTACCATTTCCAGGTGGCCAGGCTCCGCCTTCAGCTTCTTGTCCTGGCTGTCGTTGGACCAGGACCAATTGGAACCAGCCGGCAAGGGTGAGAAGAGAAAGCAGTTATACAGGTAGGAGAGGTTTAGGGGAATTAGGGGTGGGCCCAATCAGAGTGCATCATAATAGTTTCCCTTCAAACAAACCATACATGTTTTCTCTTTGTGTGTGTGTGTGTGTGTGTGTGTGTGTGTGTGTGTGTGTGTGTGTGTGTAGTTTCTTTACGCCCGGAGGTACAGGGTTCGAGGCCTTCATAAGCTCCTCTGGCTCTCTGGTGGTGGCGGTGTGCAGTAAAAAGGAATACGTCACGGTCACGCTGCCTGATTACTGCTTCTGTGACTCACTGTGGGTCAGTGACATCACTACACACCGAAGACTACATATCCCAGCATTCCCTCTCACATAACCCAGGATAAGCTTATACATAACCCGGGATTCACTCTGAGAGAGGAAGGAGAATAGACAGACAGATATACGAATAGACAGACAGATGGTCAGATAGACGTGTAGATTTACAGATGGATAGACGAATAGACAGACAGATATATGAATAGACAGACAGATGGTCAGATAGACATAAAGAAACGGTGATAGATCGGCAGCTTATTAGTCAGATAGACGTACAAAGGGAAAAAAGTCAGAGCGATGGATAGACAGACGGATGTAAAGACAGACAAACGGTCAGACAGATAGATGGATGGATAGATACTCAGATGGATGGATAGATACTCAGATGGATGTATATGCAGACATACAGATGGATAGTCAGATGAACAAACATATAGACAGACGGGTGATCAATTACAAAGTTGGACGGTCAGATGGATGGAAAGTCTGATGCGTAACAAGACGCATTGTTAGATCTGTGTAGTAATTGGACAGCCATTGAGAAGGTGAATCGGACAGATGAGTCGGAGGTAGGCGCGTAGGTCCTTGTGTATTGTTCCAAACAGCACAGTGCGAATTGTAGCAAATAGCAAATGCAGCAGAAATAGAACGAGGCAATCAGGGAAGTCATAACGAAAGCTGAAACTGTTCTACTGTAATGATGATGATAACCGTGAACAGTGTGCGAAGTAGCAGATGTGTTGCGCAATTTCCAGACACTGTATCAGTATATTTGAGGATTGTAGAAAAAAAAAAAAAAAAACCCTGTTTCTCTTTATGTTGTCTTTTAAGCATTATATTGGCGTGGTGCATGTTCCTGGGAAGAGACCGTTCGGACAGAGTCTCGTCTACATCTACGTGGACGGGCAGCTGAAGTTG
The DNA here is from genome assembly GCF_001660625.3 of Ictalurus punctatus. Taxonomy (NCBI): domain Eukaryota; kingdom Metazoa; phylum Chordata; class Actinopteri; order Siluriformes; family Ictaluridae; genus Ictalurus; species Ictalurus punctatus. The sequence continues at coordinate 23,992,442 of NC_030426.2, read as the reverse complement.
TCAGCACCGCTGAAGTACCCCAACATGGCCGAGGTGCTTATGACGTACACTTTCTCTGTACTACACACAAACACTCGGCACACACTAACACAATAGGGCATTAGGATCGTTAACAAATCTATCAGATAAGTATGAGGTGGAGAATATTCCATTGTTCCTTCTTATTGTGTTGGTTTCACTCTGGTTCTCTGTCAGGACGGTATCGACTGAACAAAACAAAAGGTGCAAGAACAGGTTCTTCTGCGAGAATAAATTTAGTCTTAATGTAACGACTTTTTTTTGTTAGAGCAGAAATTGAGGTACGAATAGATGCAGAAAGAGAAGATGATGCCATCTTGTTGCTTTTGTTCAGAACATTCTGTATGACAGGAGGTGATGGAGTCACATGATGACTGACAGATATGTGTCCAGACAGGCAGGCAGGCAGGCAGACAGGTGTCTAGACTGGCACACAGACAGACTGTCTGACTGATAGATGTGTCCAGACATGCAAACGAAGAGACAGACAAATATTAGACAATTGTCTACACAGAAAAACACACAGATAGACAGACAGGTGTCTAGACTGACTGACAGACAGACAGGTGTCTAGACTGACTGACAGACAGACAGGTGTCTAGTCTGACTGACAGACAGACAGGTGTCTAGTCTGACTGACAGACAGACAGGTGTCTAGTCTGACAGACAGACAGGTGTCTAGACTGACAGACAGACAGGTGTCTAGACTGACTGACAGACAGACAGGTGTATAGACTGACAGGTCTACAGACTGAGAGACAGACGGGCATCCAGACTGAGAGACAGACAGGCGTCCAGACTGACAGACAGACGGGTGTACAGGTTAAAAGAAATAAACTGATAAAAATGTAAAAATGAACTGATGGAAACACACAATGGCACACATTCTTGTCTGTCTCTCCTCCCAGGTGTTCACGTCATGCTGTATCGGCTCGGCAGGTCAGCGCACGACCACCCCTCCCCCGTCTCAGATCGCCGACCCCCCTCCATCTCGCACGTCTGTGTGGGGGGGGCTGTCCAGGCTGGCTCTGATCTCCCCAGGGACGCAGGACAGCGAGTGGGGACGACCCACATCACTGCAGGGACAACTGAGCACTGTGATGGTGTTTAGTGATGCTCTGAACACCAACACCATCAGAGCTCTGTACAACACAGGTATGGTATACAACTGTACAGAGAGACAGACAGGCAGAGAGATAGACAAGTACACAGACAAATAGACAGACTGTTAGAGATGTGTATAGAGAGATGGACAGACAAATAAAAAGACAGGTATATAGACAGATGTCCAGACAGACAGACAGACAGAAAACCGTTGAGACCAACAGACCCAGAGGTGTCCACACAGACAGACAGACAGGTGTCCAGGCTGTCATAGCGAAAAGACAGTCTGAAATACAGACAGGTCTACAGATAGACTGACAGACAGCTGTTGAGATAGACAGATGTCTACACAGGTGTCCACACAGACAGACAGATGTACAGGCAGACTAACATTCACACAAACAGAGAGGTGTCCAGAGTGACAGACAGACAGGTTTCCAGACAAACAAACAATCAGACAGACAGGAAGGTGTCCAGAGTGATATACAATTAAGCAGGTATACAGTCAAATAGACAGACAGACAGACAGATAGATAGATATATACTAGCAAATAGGCAGAAAGATACAAGCTATGTAACAGAGAGACAGATGGACAGACAGCTAGACTGAAATACATGAAATGAAGACAGGTAGACATGTAGAACAGAGAGATGTAATGTAATATTGGGCATCGTTTATGGTCTGAGTCTAAACTCTCCAGTTCCTCATTTCAGGGCCGAACTGCATTTCTCCCTTTAAGAGTCAGGAGGCGGAGCTCGGTGACCTCAGCACCAAACTCCTCCTACACTATTCACCAAAGGTAAGTGGATGGAGCACGCTTATACAAGGAACAGAACAAGTGACCAACAGTGGTGGATTTAACCATGGAAACGCCGTCCACTGTGGACGTGTCCAGATCCACACAACCTATTCACGATATTAATGCACCGTGGACGTGTCCCAATTCACACTCCCTATTCACGTTATTAATGCACCGTGGACGTGTCCCAATTCACACCCCCTATTCACGTTATTAATGCACCGTGGACGTGTCCCAATCCACACTCCCTATTCACTTTACTAATGCACCGTTGACGTGCCCCAATCCACACTCCCTATTCACTTTATTAATGCACCGTTGACGTGTCCCAATCCACACTCCCTATTCACTTTATTAATGCACCGTTGACGTGTCCCAATCCACACTCCCTATTCACTTTATTAATGCACCGTGGACTTTTCCCAATCCACACTCCCTATTCACTTTATTAATGCACCGTGGACGTGTCCCAATCCACACTCCCTATTCACTTTATTAATGCACCGTTGACGTGTCCCAATCCACACTCCCTATTCACTTTATTAATGCACCGTGGACTTTTCCCAATCCACACTCCGTATTCACTTTATTAATGCACCATGGACGTGTCCCAATCCACACTCCCTATTCACTTTATTAATGCACCGTGGACGTGTCCCAATCCACACTCCCTATTCACTTTATTAATGCCCTGTGTTCGTGTCCCAATCCACACTCCCTATTCACTTTATTAATGCACCGTGGACTTTTCCCAATCCACACTCCGTATTCACTTTATTAATGCACCATGGACGTGTCCCAATCCACACTCCCTATTCACTTTATTAATGCACCGTGGACGTGTCCCAATCCACACTCCCTATTCACTTTATTAATGCCCTGTGTTCGTGTCCCAATCCACACTCCCTATTCACTTTATTAATACACCATAGACATGTCCCAATCCACACTCCCTATTCACTTTATTAATGCCCTCTTGTCGTGTCCCAATCCACACGTCCTATTCACTTTACGGTAGATCAGAAACACTATCATTAATGCACGGTGGACGTGTCCCAAACCACACGCCCTAGTTAGAATGTAGGCCACCTGAACGATATCACAACTGTCTCAATGTCCAAAACCACACACACCTCACTTGCACTGAGTTCTGGATATTCTGTTGTTTTCGTTTATAATGTGTAATACGCACATTAACACCTTGCACTGTAGATTGAGATTGAGTTTGTAGCATAGTGCACTACACAGTGAGTACGCCGTGATTTGGGACGTGCAGTACTGAAACGTTTCCCCTGGCTCCTGTTAGGCCTGTAGGAACCCTATCTGTGTGGACCTGTCCCCTAATCTACTGCACGGACGACTGACGGGGAATAAAGTGGTCAACTGGGACGTCAAGGTGGGGGAGGCAACACACACACACACACACACACACGTGTGTCTTCATGCATTGTGTTTCACTGATTATGCACTCTGTGTATGTGTGTGTGTGTGTGTGTGTGTGTGTGTGTGTGTGTAGGACATCATTAACTGTATCGGAGGACTTCCTGTGTTGTTCCCCATTCTGGAGCAGCTGACCTTCTTGACCCCTGAACAGCACAATGGCTTCTCGGGGTCAGAGGGCGTGACCCCTGAGGCTACCACGCCCACTGATGGAGACTGGGTCATACTGCCTACCAGCAGAGCCTCAGGTGTGTGTGGGGGTGTGTGTGTGTGTGTGTGTGTGTGCGCGCGCACGCTCTGGTCTTGGATCTCATTAACATCTTATAGTGCTGTTAATCATTGTCTCTTATGTGTGTGTGTGTGTGTGTGTGTGTGTGTGTGTGTGTGTGTTTCAGAGGCCCGTTTGGAGAAAAATCTTGCTGCGACCTTCCTGTTAGTGTTGAAGCACTTCCTGCACAGACACACAATAAACCAGGAGACGCTGCTGCACACACACAGTGTGGCCACCCTCGCTGCCCTGCTGCAGAAGGTACATACACCACACATACACTGTCTGTCTACCTGTCTGTCTACCTGTCTGTCTGTCTGTCTGTCTGTCTCTTGATTTCATTTACAGTATTACATGTAATATACCAATATCATAATCTTTTCTCTGTGTGTGTGTGTGTGTGTGTGTGTAGCTGCCTGCTTTTCTGGTGGACGTGAGTGTGTTGGTCGCCGTACAGCTGCTGATCGAGCAGGTGACCTATGAGAAGAATCCCCAACTCCTGCAACAGCTGCACACACACCTGCTGTTCAACTTCAACATCTGGAACCAAGGAGACTTTCCCCTGCGCATCGGTCAGTCTCTTTGTGGTGTGCGCGCGCGCGCGCGCGTGTGTGTGTGTGTGTGTGTGTGTGGGTGTTTGTTTTAAGTTCTTCTGTGATAGTGTTTATTTGTTGTGCTGAAGGTCACATCCAGTACATGTCCACCGTCGTCAAAGACAACAGGAAGCAGTTCAGGAAAAAATACGGCGTGCAGTTCCTGCTCGACACGGTCCGCCTTTACTATAGGTGAGAAGCGATTTCCCATAATGCTTCACTCCTGTGTTTCGTTACTGTAATTCAATCACAGGTTTATATCGACGAATTCTAATAATAAACTGATATATTAACAGCGTAAATCTCTGAGCAGATGGTTTCAGCTATATTTGGGTGGTAGAGGAAGTGGATGAAGGCGTGTCAGTGGACACATCGCAACATTTTTAGGAACAGTATTTTTCTCACCTCTTCACTTTTGCCCGTCTTTTTCCCCCCATCCTGCCAATTCTCTCCGAGTAGCGGGAATCGCGAGGGCGATATGAGCGAGGACGACGTTCGGACCATCAGAGCGTCGCTTTGTGGCCTTCTCAGGTATTACATCAGCAAAGGCGTGAGTCAGGACGAGATCCAGAGCATTCTGGGATACATCGCTGCTATCGGAGATGAAGAGCAGGTGAGGGATAGGGTGAAAAACTACAGAGTGCTATTTAGGGCGATATTGACGTAAGAATCTTAGAACCGCATTATGGTGAGAAATGCTTTTCTACTTAATACAACCCCAGTTCCAAAAAAGTTGGGACGCTGTGTGAAACGTAAATAAAAACAGAACGATTTGCAAATCTCATAAACCCGTATGTTATTCACAACAGAACCTAGAAAACATACCGGATGTTTTAAACTGAGGAAATGTACCGTTTTAATGGAACAAAAGAAGGGGGTTTTGAATTTGATGGCCGCAGCGTGTCTCAAAAAAGTTGGGACGGGTTCAACAAAAGGCTATGATAAATAGTGAAAAATGGACTTTACCCATTTATCTGCACTATCATCCTTTCAGCCGTCTTTCAGTACATGTCATGTGGCTATCACTTGCCTGTATCTTTGCGCACGGACAATCTTCTAATTTACCGCACTAGTATTTCTGGGTTTTTTTTTTTTTTTCCCCGCACACTTTTGATTTGATTAGGTATTCTACATTCATATTACGTACTTGCATATCATGATGTGTGTAACCGTATGTGAAGTGTAAAGACTAATCAGCACTATTAGTGTTACAAATGCGACCCGATTTGGCTTGGTCATTCATCATCTTATTACAAGTTTAAAACGTGATCCATTACAAAACAACATTCGCCGCCAAACGCTACAACAGCAACCGTGTCCGCTAAGCGCCGGCGTTCTCCAACACACCGACGCACCGGGTGTGCGTTCTAAGCTGAGTCATCATCTTTGATGAGTCTGTGCTGAAGTGCAAATTAGAAGCATGTCGCCTCTTTACCGCGTCTCTCTATTCCGCTGAGACCTTTAATTCAGTAATGTGTCATTTAATTAGGCATGTCTTTCCTGCAGGCTTTCCGGCCCACTCTCAGTCACATGTCACTAATTCGATTAGAGCAGCATGTCGGTCTCATCAATAGCTGGGTTTATTAAGCTTACGGTCCTGATGATCCGGTTTATAATTATCCGTCATTAAAAAGGATACGGTTTGCCACGGAGATTATTGTCTGTGGTAAAATTCTCTTCTAGAAGCCCCGTGAGCCGACTCGTGACCAGAAGTCGCAAGAAATACAACGTCGATGCAGGCGAGGCCTACATGTAGCCGTAAAAATTCAAGCTTCTAGTTCTGACGGTTCTAATGTCGACGCCTGCTTTGATGCCCGTGCCGTAATGTGTTTTTTGGACTCGGAGCTGAGCGTGTTTTCTCCAAGCTGAATTGTTTGTGTATTTGTCATGTTGTTACAGATTGTGTTTGTGTTTTTTGTGTGTTGTAGCTATGTAGTATTTTAGACCTGCTGCTGAATCTTCTCCAGACGAGCGCGTCACGCGATCAGCTTTTCCTGTTGCTGTTCGAGCCGGGAGCGGCCGATTCCTGCTACTCGCTGCTGCTCAATCACAAATACTCTGACCGCCTCCGAGAGCTCATTTTCAAGGTCACACACCAGTGGTCACCATCTTACACCAATATTTACCATCGTACACCACTGTTCACCATCTTACACCAATATTTACCATCGTACACCACTGATCACCATCTTACACCAATATTTACCATCGCACACCACTGTTCACCATCTTACACCAATATTTACCATCGTACACCACTGATCACCATCTTACACCAATATTTACCATCGCACACCACTGATCACCATCTTACACCAATATTAAACCATCGTACACCAGTGATCACCATCTTACACCAATATTTACCATCGCACACCAGTGTTCACCATCTTACACCAATATTTACCATCGCACACCAGTGATCACCATCTTACACCAATATTTACCATCGTACACCAGTGTTCACCATCTTACACCAATATTTACCATCGTACACCAGTGTTCACCATCTTACACCAATATTAAACCATCGTACACCAGTGGTCACCATCTTACACCAATATTAACCATCGCACACCACTGATCACCATCTTACACCAATATTTACCATCGCACACCAGTGTTCACCATCTTACACCAATATTTACCATCGTACACTGACGTTCACCATCTTACACCAATATTAAACCATCGTACACTGACGTTCACCATCTTACACCATGGTTCACTATCTTAAACCAATAATTACCATCTTACACCACCATTCACCATCTCGCACACCAATATTTACCACCTTACACCAACATTCACCATTTTACCCCAACGTTCACCATTGTACACAAGTGCTCACCATCCTACACAGAGATTCACAATTTGATTCCCGTGTTCACCATTGTACACCACTGATCACCATCTTGTGCCGACTTTCACACCATCATACACGCCAGTATTTTCCATCTAAGACCAGTGTTTGCCATCTTGCACCAACCTTCATCACCTTACACCAACCTTCATCATTTTGCACCATTCTCCATCACACACACCAGTGTTCACCACCACACACTGATTTATTGTGTATCAGGAATGTCAGTGTGTGTTGGTATTTAGCCTACATTGACTGTTTACAATCCTGTATCGGAGCATTAAATGCTGTTTCCTCATACTGACTTCAGGTGTGTGTGTGTGTGTGTGTGTGCGCAGCTGTTTGAGCGCATGCTGAGGTGTGACCATGTGTATGAGAAGAGTAAGCAGCGGCTGAGGCTGCGAGAAGTAGGCTACTCTGGCCTCACACTCCTCTTCCCTGACCTTCACATCACCCCCACACTCGTCAAGTGCCTCCTCAACCAAATCCTCCACACAGGTCTGTGTGAACATAACGAACGTCCGTGTGTCACATCTATGAGATGATATAGTCAGATGTGAAGGTGTCCCTAGACAAATTCACTTCCTTCTCTTCTCGATTCCTTTCCTCACTTCCTCAGAGGGAGGAGTTAAGAAGTTAGGAAAGGAAACGAAGAGGTGAAATTAGAGAAATGGGATACAACCCTCTGTTGACTGTCTCTGACCTTATGCCCTTTTGACCTCTGACTTATAGACACTGTAGTGAACTTTAAGGATCTGATGGCTCTCGTGCAGTTGACTCATCGGGCTGAACTGAGCGTGCGCATGCTCATCTGCAAGAGGGTAATAGCTCGGAGGACTTACTGCCCTATGTGTTAAACTCTCTCTCTCTCTCTCTCTCTCTCTCTCTCTCTCTCTCCTTTCTGTCTCTAGATCAGCTCTGTTTTTTGTCTTATTAATATCAAAGACAAATTAAAAAAAAAATCGAGGCCGGTGAGGGAAATACAGTTTATAACTACTGTAACATGGCTTGATAACATATCTGGACCTAACTTGTTTAACAGACGTTCCACAACATTAACAGTAACCATAAATGGATAAAAAATACAACATACAAAATTATAAGAGTTTAGCCATACATTGTATATAGATTATTATTTGTATTGTAGTAGTATTGTCTTGCATACTTTTCAGATATATAAAGTTATAAATCACCATTTAAAAATTTAAAATGTATTGTAGAACATTTATAATGAAGTATAATTGTGCGTGTGTGTGTGTGTGTAGTTATATTCCCTGGTGCAGTCTCAGGCAGACGCAGCGCTACAGCTGTCCCGTCAGCCATGTTGGCAGGACACACTGATCCGAGTGTTGGTGCGGAGCTGCAGCGGTGACTCCGGTTCGGGGAGGGCCGACTCGGTCAGCCTGGGCAGCGTCGGCTCGAACCGGGCGGAACTTCCTGTGTGTGTAGAGAATCTGGAGGAGAACGGAGAAGTGCTGTCTCTTTCTGAAACCCCCAGCGAGACCTCACGGAGCAGGGGGCTGAGTCTGGACCTGAGCCAGGTTCATGCGCTTGAGCCGGGTGACAGCGGGAGTCAGACTCCCTCACCACTGGACAACGCCAAACCCTTCCCTGGTAGCGCCCCCGAACGAGAAACCACTTCCTCTCTGGGAGATGACAGCTTCCTGTTCAGCGATAATCTCTCTCTGGGAGAGTCTTTTAACAGTTCAGAGGTAAAATGGCGCTATGAGGAATGGTATAATAGAAATTGACATTCATCCACCTGTTCATCTACACATCCACCCGTCCGTCCCCTCGCTTGTGTATCCGCACACCCGTCCATTTATCCATTCTCCCATCCACCTGTACAATAGCTCCATCTACCCTCTATCTATCCCCCTGTCCATTCATCCATCCATCCATCTATCTATCATTAAATCCACCTGCTTGTATATTACATCCACCCACCCATCCACCCTTACAGTCCATCCATACCTCCGTACAATCCATCTGTTCACCTGTCTGTCTATCCATCCATCCATCCACACATCCGTTCTTTCGATACTTCCTTTCACCTGTACAGTCCATCTATCTGCCTGTCTATCCATCCGTCCACCCCAGACATCCATCTATCCATCAATTCATCCATCCACACATCCATCCACACATCCATCTATCCACACATCCGTCCATCTATCCACACATCCGTCCATCCACACATCTGTCCATCCATCCACACGTCCATCCATCCACACATCCGTCCACCCATCCACACGTCCATCCATCCATCCACATGTCCGTTCATCCACACATTCATCCATCCACACATCCGTCCATCCATCCACACATCTATCCACACATCCGTCCATCCATCCACACATCTATCCACACATCTATCCACACATCCGTCCATCCATCCACACGTCCGTCCATCCACACATCCGTCCATCCATCCACACATCTATCCACACATCCGTCCATCCATCCACACGTCCGTCCATCCACACGTCCATCCATCCATCCACATGTCCGTTCATCCACACATCCGTCCACCCATCCACACGTCCGTCCATCCACACGTCCATCCATCCATCCACATGTCCGTTCATCCACACATCCATCCATCCACACATCCGTCCATCCATCCACACGTCCATCCATCCACACATCTGTCCATCCATCCACACGTCCATCCATCCACACATCCGTCCACCCATCCACACGTCCATCCATCCACACATCCGTCCATCCATCCACACGTCCGTCCATCCATCCACATGTCCGTTCATCCACACATTCATCCATCCACACATCCGTCCATCCATCCACACGTCCGTCCATCCATCCATCCACACATCCGTCCATCCATCCACACGTCCATCCATCCACACATCCGTCCACCCATCCACACATCCGTCCATCCACACATCCGTCCATCCATCCACACGTCCATCCATCCACACATTCGTCCATCCATCCACACGTCCATCCATCCACACATCCGTCCACCCATCCACACGTCCATCCATCCACACATCTGTCCATCCATCCACACATCCATCCATCCACACATTCGTCCACCCATCCACACGTCCGTCCATCCACACATTCGTCCACCCATCCACACGTCCATCCATCCACACATCCGTCCACCCATCCACACGTCCATCCATCCACACATCTGTCCATCCATCCACACGTCCATCCATCCACACATCCGTCCATCCATCCACACGTCCATCCATCCACACATCCGTCCATCCATCCACACGTCCGTCCATCCACACATTCGTCCACCCATCCACACGTCCGTCCATCCACACATCCGTCCATCCATCCACACGTCCGTCCATCCACACATTCGTCCACCCATCCACACGTCCGTCCATCCACACATCCGTCCATCCATCCACATGTCCGTTCATCCATACATTCGTCCACACGTCCATCCATCCACACATCCGTCCACCCATCCACACGTCCATCCATCCACACATCTGTCCATCCATCCACACGTCCATCCATCCACACATTCATCCATCCATCCACACGTCCATCCATCCACACATCCGTCCACCCATCCACACGTCCATCCATCCATCCACATGTCCGTTCATCCACACATTCATCCATCCACACATCCGTCCATCCATCCACACGTCCGTCCATCCACACATTCGTCCATCCATCCACACGTCCATTCATCCACACATCCGTCCATCCATCCACACGTCCATCCATCCACACATCCGTCCACCCATCCACATGTCCGTCCATCCACACATTCATCCATCCACACATCCGTCCATCCATCCACACGTCCGTCCATCCATCCATCCACACGTCCGTCCATCCATCCATCCACACGTCCGTCCATCCACACATCCGTCCATCCATCCACACGTCCGTCCATCCATACACACGTCCATCCATCCACATGTCCGTTCATCCACACATTCATCCATCCACACGTCCGTCCATCCATCCACACGTCCGTCCATCCACACATCTGTCCATCCATCCACACGTCCATCCATCCACACGTCCGTCCATCCATCCACACGTCCGTCCATCCATCCACATGTCCGTCCATCCATCCACACGTCCGTCCATCCATCCACACGCCCGTCCATCCACACATCCGTCCATCCATCCACACATCCGTCCGTCCATCCACACGTCCATCCATCCATCCACACGTCCATCCATCCACACGTCCATACATCCACACCTCCATTTTTTCAATACATCCTTTCACCTGTACAGTCCATCTTTCTGCCTGTCTATCCATCCATCCACCTGTCCACCCCAGACAGCCATCCATCCTTCCATCTATCAATTCATCAATCTATGCATCGGTCTTTTCTTCTGTTTAACAGAAACTACCAAGCATTAAGTGATTTCAGCGTGTGTGTGTGTGTGCACGTGTGTGTGTGTGTGTGTAGCGCACGGAGGAGGAGTTGGCGCGGATGATTTTGGAGATCGTGCTGTGTGTAATGTGGAAGGGCGTGTCTGGCTCGGATGATGCAGCATGGCTGGAGAGGGGACAGGTGTTCTCCGCTCTCACCAAACTGGGCACAGCTAACGAGCTCCTCCTGCCCGTCGACCACATCAAACTCAGGTACTACACTCACACCGTTATTTACCGACTTCTTTCGTTTTTTACATTTTTTTTGATCTGTTTCTAACCGTCACTGCTCTGTGTGCGCATGTGCAGTCTGTTGGAGCGGATGCTGGAGTGCGCTGTGAGTGATAACCGGGATTGTGTGGCAGCCATGTTGCCGGAGCACACGGAAAACGCGGTGCGACTGCTGCACGTGGTGCAGGACTTCCTGCAGGCCGAGGGGCTGGTAAACCCGGCACTGTGGAGCGAGAGGCTGCTGGACGACACGGTCACGCTGATGGACGGCCTCATGGTGTGGTACACTGCCGGAACACAGTGGCGCCAGCTCTCACAGCTCGGCCTCAGGCTCTTACTTGGATTTATGGCCCAGCCTGACCCTCAGGTCAGTGTGTGTAGGGTCCAGCCCTCCTCATATGGGCCTGAAAACTCAGTTTAAGGTTGAAGTTCTCTGGTAGTGAGCAGAAGCTTCAGTGATGGCGAGAAAACGCGCTCACGTGTGTGTGTGTGTGTGTGTGTGTGTTAGGTGTGTGCCATGGCAACGGCGAAGCTGAATGGGATCCTACAGATGAAAACCGTAGAGTCTCAGGACGAGGCGTGTTTCCTGCTCGGCCGGGTCGAGTGCATCCTTCAGCGCTCTCTGGGCGAACAGAAGGAAACGGACGGGACACGGAAGGATGGATCGAAAGAGGTGGATCGGAGAAGAAGGGAAGAGGAGACGTACGCGTTCCTGGTCCCTCTACTCCGAACGCTCCTGTCCAAAGTGCACAAGCTGCTGTACATGGAGCTGCACCTCCCCTCGCTTCCGAACTGCAACGGCAGCTCGTCGTTCTTTGAGGACTTCCAGCTGTACTGCAGCTCACCCGAATGGAGGGTGTACCTCGACAAATACGTGCGTGCTCGAGTCCGAGATGCAGAAACTGGGCAGGAAAGCGCATTTCGTAGCAAATTGGCACGTGGCAGGTGCGTAACCGTATCCGTTTCTCTCCTCAGATCATCCCGTACATGAAGCAGTACGAGCTCGAGACGTTCAGTCAGGGACATGAGAACATGGCTCTGTATTGGAAGGACTGCTACGAAGCCTTCATGGTGAACCTACACTGCCGGGAGAGGGAGCGAGGCGAGAGCAAGATCCGATTTCAGGTATCACGTACGCTAAGGGGTTGCGGTAGGGTTGGACGATATATCGATATCGTGATAAATGATTTCGCGATACAATTTTCTGAGATATTGTTGGTATGGTGGTGTATTTTTATTATTTTTTATTTTACAAATTAAAAGGTACTGAATGGATGCCTTTCATTTGACTTGACATCATTTAATTAATTAATTAATTAATTAATTAATTAATTTTTACTTAATCCTCTTTGCCTTTGTAGGCATTAAAGTAAAGCATCATCAAACTCAGTTTAACGTTGTTGTTTTTTTGTTTGTTTATTTTACTACAGTTTGTTAGCTAGATAACATATCGTGATACGCTTCATGTATCGTTTCGTGACATGTCCTCGAGTATCGTGATATGATATTTTTGCCATATCGTCCAGCCCTAGGTTGCAGGAACATTCTTTTTTGACTAGTTGATTTCGAAAAAAAGCAAAGGTGTTTTCATAAAACATATACATGTAACGTGTTGTCACCTAACATTACGACGACTTTCTTGAGTCCTGATGAAATCTAGCGAGTCGAAGCGGACCGGACCGGTACGTAAACTAGGCGTTTTTATTTAACACACAGGATCAGTTCGTGGAGCCGTTTAGCCGGCGAGCTCGTCAGGAGAACCTGAGGTACAACAGCATGCTGAAGCAGATGCACACGCAGAACAGCGCCGTCGTCAGGCAGTGGAAAGCGGCACGGCGGTGTCTCCTGGGTGATCGAGGACCCTGGGCTTACAGGTCAGTGTGTGTCCTCGGGTTTACGGACAGTTTATGCTACACGGTTACAGAAAGGGGCTTGTGGGTAAATCCGTACCTGTTATTTTTATACTTTAATATATGGAGGTTTTTGTACACATTGAGATGATAAATACAGAAAGGTTATTGGAACACTGGAAATGTGATTATATGTATACTATAGGGGGTGTGTGTGTGTGTGTGTGTGTGTGTGTGTGTGTGTGTGTGTGTGTAGGCAGCAAAAGGAGATTCACTGGAAGTTGTCGAGTGCAGAGAATTACTCCCGTATGCGTCTGAAGTTGGTGAGGAACTACAACTTCGACCCTCACAAAGAGGCTAGCGCTCTGAGAGACAATCTGGGTAACACACACACACACACACACACACACACAACACACACACACATCACTCTAGAAAAACATGCTTTTTATTACTGTATACGTATTACTGGTCTACAAGTAGTGTGTGTGTGTGTGTGTGTGTGTGTGTGTGTGTGTGTTACAGGTGTGCAACATCAGAAGGTGAACACTGAGTCTTTGTTGTTGGAGGCTGTGAAGCAAGTGAAGGTCAGCGACCTCGAGGACGAAATCCTGGAGCTGCCGGAGGAGGATCCAAGCGGGAACACACAGTGAGATGTGCACACACGCGCGCGCACACACACACACACACACACACATTATTCCATCCGGCCCATCCATCCATCCACCTGTTCGTCCATCAACCCATCATTCTCTTCATCCATCAGTCCATTATTTCATCCATCCATCAGTCCATTATTTCATCCATCCATCAGTCCATTATTCCATCCATCCATCAGTCCATTATTTCATCCATCCATCAGTCCATTATTTCATCCATCCATCAGTCCATTATTTCATCCATCCATCAGTCCATTATTCCATCCATCCATCAGTCCATTATTTCATCCATCCATCAGTCCATTATTTCATCCATCCATCAGTCCATTATTTCATCCATCCATCAGTCCATTATTTCATCCATCCATCCATCAGTCCATTATTTCATCCATCCATCCATCAGTCCATTATTTCATCCATCCATCAGTCCATTATTTCATCCATCCATCAGTCCATTATTTCATCCATCCATCCATCCATCAGTCCATTATTTCATCCATCCATCAGTCCATTATTTCATCCATCCATCCATCCATCAGTCCATTATTTCATCCATCCATTCATCCATCAGTCCATTATTTCATCCATCCATCAGTCCATTATTTCATCCATCCATCAGTCCATTATTTCATCCATCCATCAGTCCATTATTTCATCCATCCATCCATCCATCAGTCCATTATTTCATCCATCCATCCATCAGTCCATTATTTCATCCATCCATCAGTCCATTATTTCATCCATCCATCCATCCATCAGTCCATTATTTCATCCATCCATTCATCCATCAGTCCATTATTTCATCCATCCATCAGTCCATTATTTCATCCATCCATCCATCCATCAGTCCATTATTTCATCCATCCATTCATCCATCAGTCCATTATTTCATCCATCCATCAGTCCATTATTTCATCCATCCATCAGTCCATTATTTCATCCATCCATCCATCCATCCATCAGTCCATTATTTCATCCATCCATCAGTCCATTATTTCATCCATTTATCCATCAGTCCATTATTTCATCCATCCATCAGTCCATTATTTCATCCATCCATCAGTCCATTATTCCATCCTTCCATTCATAAATCAGTCCATTATTTCATCATCCATTCATCCGTCAATCCATCCATTCATCCATCGGTCCATCCATTATTCCATCAGTCCATCCCTTTGTCCATCAATCAATCAATAACTTCAACCATCAGTACATTATACCATCCATCCATCTATCCATCCATCCATCAATCCCTTCATCCTTTGTTCTTTTACTTCCTCCATTCAGTAATCCCTTCATTCGTCAATACATCTGTCAGTCATTCGCATCAAACCTCAGTCCATTATTCCATCCGCACGTCTATCCATCGAACTGTGTTCTGAGGGAAGAACATGACTTCAGCTGATGGACCTACAGATGGTCGGTTTTAACTCTGAGATGACTTTTGGTCCGATGCTCTAGATAACAGTGTCACACAGTGTCACAAACCACACAAACAGGTCTCACCGAGACACCGAACAACTGCACACAGCTGTCTGATCCCAAGCAAGCGTGTGATTATTTCAGCATGCACTTCACACTGTTCCAATCTGAGGCTATAAACTTCTCTTACCAGCTCTGTAGATCCGATACAAAACTAAAACTAGTCACACACACACACACACACTTGTGGGTCACTGACCACTCTATCCTGCTGTCAGGGCGGACGATGAGGACGCGGGTCAGAAGGAGAAGTTGGTGATGATGGAGGACTGTGAGCTGGTCACTGTGGTGGATGTGTTTCCTGGTCGGCTGGAGATCACAAACCAGCACATTTACTTCTACGACAGCAGCACTGAGAAAGAGGAGGGTGAGTATATGTGTGTGTGTGTGTGTGTGTGGTAATATTTCTGTCTACGTGTAACAGTAACGGCTCATATTAGATTTGAACCATGCAAACTTTTGCACTTTATTAAACGTACGAATTCCCTTCATCCTGTAAAGAACGAATGGAACGCGGGTGAGCATGCTGTTATGGGAAAATAATCAATGACATAACACTGCTTCCACCCTGAACTTTTTATTCCTGTTATCCCTCAGCAATTTGCCAAACATTAAGATTGATTTATTTCTTGATGAACGACGCCGTACGTTTTATCCGGTAACAGTTGTGGAACGCCCATGAAACGAGTCACTTCCCGTCATCGCTTCCGTTATAGCGGAGCTGTAGACGGTCGTTTAAAAAAGACGCAGCTTGTCATATTAGAAATAAAAGACACACTCCTCTGTACTGCTGATTTCTCCGCTGTCAGAACGCTGCTCTTGACACTGACACTGGAGACTCCTTACATAACACAAATAGTAAAAATGTCAGGAGAAAAAAAAAATCAACAATCACACACACTTAAGCACAGTCACATGAAGGTTCATTTGTGTCTGTGTTTAACGCAACCTCCGTTCATCTGCTATCAGTAATGCTGTGTGTGTGCGTGGCAGGTGTGGGTCAGGATTTTAAATGGCCGCTGTCTCAGATCAGAGAGATTCACCTGCGTAGGTACAATCTCCGCCGCTCAGCCCTCGAGATCTTCCTCATTGATCAGACCAACTACTTCCTCAACTTCAACAAGGAGGTGAGACGCTCCCCCGGCTCTGTCCTAAATGTTCCTGAGCTGCAGAATTGAATAATATACGTGTACGTGTGTTTTTCAGTATAATACGTTCTCCCGGTCTGACATTTATTTGTTTGTTTGTTTATTTATTTATTTTAACCCGTCAGGTGCGTAATAAAGTCTACAACCGGATGCTGCTGCTCTGCTCTCTCTCTCTCCATGGCACTCGCTCGCCCCAGGAGCTCCTCAAGGCCTCTGGACTCACCCAGGTCAGAGGTTAAAGTTCAGCTCGTAGCTGCTTCATTGAGCCAGTCATTATTTCATTCATTTCAGACTTCATTCATTAGTCTGTTATTCTATCCGTCCATCCATCCATCCATCATTCTGTTCATTCATTAGTCTGTCTATCTATCTATCTATCTATCTATCTATCTATCCAAAGAATCCCTTCATCCATCAGTATATTCCATTATTCCATCCATTCAGCACTCCCTTTCTGTCAGTACATTATTCCATTCATCTATCCGTCCATCCATCCATCTATCCATCTCTTCACCAAATCATTCAATCCGTCCATCCATTATTCCCTTCATTCATCAGTCCATGATTCCATCCATCCATCCATCGTTCTGTTCATTCATCAATCCATCCAACAGTCCCTTCATATGTCACTGTTAATCCATCCATCCAACCATCCATCATTCTGTTCATTCATCAGTCTGTCTATCTATCTATCTATCCAAACAATCCCTTCATCCATCATTCCTTTATTCCATCCATTCAGCACTCCCTTTCTGTCAGTACATTATTCTATTCATCCACCCATCTGTCCATCCACTCATTACTCTGTTCATTCATCAGTCTATCTATCCATCCATCCAACAATCCCTTCAGCCATTAGTATATTCCATCCAGCCATACATCCATCTATCCCTCCACCAATTCCTTCATCCACCAGTATATTATTCCATCCATCTATCCATCCCTTCACCAATTCATTCAATTCGTCCAACCATTATTCCCTTCATTCATCAGCCCGTTATTCCATCCATCCATTTATCAATGCCGTTCTCCGTTAACCCATAATTCCTTCCATCCATCTCTCTCTTCATCTGTCAGTCCATCCATCCATGTATGCATCTGTCTATCTGCCATGGCGGCTGCTGATACAAGAGGACAGCATTCTCTTCAGTCCACACCGAGTGAGAGACTTGGTGTTGCCTTGGAGTGTTTAGTGAAGGAGAAGGATAAACTACTGTATAAAAACCCACTCTTGCTGCGTTTCAGAAATGGGTGAACAGGGAGATCTCAAACTTTGACTACCTGATGCAACTGAACACCATCGCAGGCAGAACCTACAACAACCTGGCTCAGTATCCTGTGGTACGGCTCTCGCACACACACACTACATCACTCTGCAGTGTGTTCTCAGTTTCCTGGACATTACTGTAGAAAACACACATCCGTCAAATGAGCACTGACGATAGCATAAGAGCTAATATAATGGATATACGTTAATAACAGTGCTGTGTCTAATCAGTCTCATTTTTATATAGTATTAAACACTGTATATAATATTTGTATATACAGTTGAAATCAAAATGATTCAACCCCCAGCTGTGAAATAGTTCAACACAACGAACGCTTCCCCGAAGTGGTTTCCGTTAATTCACCTGAAAAGGCGACTTATAATGACTTCTCCAGTCTCAAAATTATTCAACCCCCTGAATAGAATCCCTTACACCAGCACAAATATGCAAAACAGGTGTTGTCTCAAGCACACCTGATGGTAAAGTAATCAAGGGCTTCGTTAGTTGCACCAGATGTGTTTGAGCTGGAACACATGAAACACCTGAACTGGCTAGGGGTAGAAAATGGATGAAACACCTGGACGGGGCAGAAAAAGGAAGCCATCAATGGCTGCAAGCAGATTTCTGAGGTTG